>NW_027223053.1:462500-467500 GCF_043380555.1 Nothobranchius furzeri | reverse complement strand
CCTATTCTGATCCTCAACCTTCGACACCACTGTCAAACCCTTCATGCAACATCCACACACCCTCAAAAATGAGCACATGCTAACTCATCACTATAAGAAAACACTAGTCAAAACATGACATCCAGCACCCTCCAGAAGATCTGTCCCACCTGAAATGGAGTACTAACAGTCATGGTTATGTTATCACACTAAGTTAAAGAACTTAGACACAAACGGGAACAAAAATGATGTGAAACCTAAGAATATATGGTAAACTCATATGTTGGGTCACCTATCATCAGTAGTTCTGAATCCCCAGCATACGAGGAATTAATCCGCAGCATTATGACCTATACCAATGTCATTAATGTGCTCTAAGCACTTATCCAGAAACATGTTAGTTCTGGGCCCATTATTGGTAGTTTACCAGGAATACACACATGCTATATTCTGTCAGGATTCGTCTCTTTATTACCTCAGATCTGCCTGGCCCCTCCGGCCCATGCAAAAGCTTTACGTACACCTTAAACCCATAACCTCCCCTCGGACAAATAAAACAATCAAAGTTGTAAAACTGGAACAAAAGTAATTAGACATCAGCTAAGTGACGCCGTCATTGTATGGTTAGTGAGACTAGTCAAGTCCACGCATCTACAGATGTGACTATAATGACGTGAATGCAGGTATGGAAACCAGTCTAGGGTGTAGAGTAGTTGCATTTTACTCATCTTTCATTGTAAACAATTCCTCTATTGGTGTCGTGGTCGTCGGATGGCCTATAAAACGATGATACATTGTGGTGATGTCTTTGTCCTCTTGTTATGCTTGTCCATTGGTTATCCTCTTCACCTCCTCCAGCAGAAACCCCATTGTAATTAATCATGGATGGTTCCTAGCGGCATTCAAGACAAGAACCATACAAGTTCAGCAAACTTCTTCTTAATTTAGTTAAACTAGTCCCAGTAAAGTGAGAAGCGACACTATCCTTTAGCCTTCATCTCAGGTATCGACGTGAGTCCACGAGAGTCCAATCTTCATCTTTTTCCATCCTCACCCTTGGTCACCGTGCAACACCAGGAAGCCTTGCACTCCGGTCGGACCAGACGTCCCCCGAGCCGATCGCCTAGGGATTAATGGTTATGCACAAAAATGACCTAACTCTTACTGACCCTAGCCTCTGATAACTTCAACATCAGACACATACAGTTACAAACAGCAAGCGCAATTAAAGGTACAGTGACATCATGACATGGACACACACGGACACACAAACACATACACGTGCACATACACACAGAGAGAGATAGAGAGAGAGCAAGAATGTGTGTGTGGAAGAAAAAAATAAGTGGGATCCACTTTGCCACCAGCATCTCCACCTGTGTCACAGAGAAAAATTGCAAAGAAATTAAAACATAAAGCAAACAACAATAATTCAATGAGTATAAATGATTCAACTAAAATATACAACCATGCATGGGTTTTAAAACAGTTCCAGTAACACTGGAGATGATGCCTTGTATAATGAATTCTTAAGATGGTCTTCACCAATTAGAGATTATAACCGAATTGTTTCAGGATCCTGAATTTGAATTTGAATTGGTTAATTTACTCAGAATAGTCCAGTGGCTTTGTTGATGTTTCTCAAGGCTCGGCCACGCCCATATAAATAAAGGAACAAACAAACAAAACAAACACAGTCAAGCACACGGTCCATACACGTCTCTGTGCCCTCACACACCAAGCAAATGTCAGACTTAAGCTAAAGTTTGAAATTCCTCATGCATGTTAGTAATCACATCCAGAGCTTCCTTACACTTCTTAAACACCTAGATTATTTCTGGAAAATGCTCAAACTGCAAGAGCGGGACACGCACAACTAAACTACTTATTCTCTCAAGTCTGTGTCTCCGCTTGGTTTAAATGAACCGAACACTAAATCAGTGGAAAGAAAAGAATAAGACCTGAAGCGTGTGATCAAATTAATCCAACAAAACTTCCCATAACTACTTTTCTGAACTCATGTTGCGGTGTGATCTCTCCAATTAAAAATTAGGACAACCACTTTACTATCAATTCAACAAAATAGTTTCAGGTTTTCCAATGTCCCTTACTATTCACCCCAATTATGCACCTCAAGGCAGAAAACGTGACGAGCAAATATTATTCCCTAACCAGGTTTGAATTCACAATCTCTAGGAGCCAAAACTATCTTTCTTTCTTACCTTCTTTCTTATTTTCATTCCTTTTTCCTTTAGCCAATTGTCGTCCCTTTCTCATCCCTCCTACAGCAGTTATACTCTGCTGCTGGCGCTGTCAGGCTGCACGTACGCAGCAGCTGGGCTGATAAGCAGAATGTCAGTTCGCACGTACACAGAACACTGCTTTTAGCTCCTACACTCCAATTCCCATGCAGCATGAATATAGCTTCGTTTACCTTCAGTGACACCTAATTTAAGTCAAACCAAAATTTCAGTTTAACCAATTTTCGGCTGTAGCCAAATCCAAATGTTCTCGCAACGCCATTCCCGCAAAAGGCCAATTAAAAATGTTATGTTAAAGATTTCACAAGATGAGAAAATGTGAGCATAAATATTATTGAATGAGAGGTACAATTATTCAATATTTTGTAACATTATTTTCTACGTTAGAACTTACAGCTGATAGAAAAATATAGGATCAGGTTTCTAATCCTATTTTTTTTTTTTTTTAAGGATAACTTCCTCAGTTAACTATGTTCTGCAGTAGTTTAGTAAATTTTTCCCAATTCTGACCTTTCACCAAGTCAACTGATTGTTGCCAAAAAGCTTTTTCCATTACCTAACTGCAGCAAGCACTCCTTCACTGGGTGTAACCATAGGAGACAGTCTCTTTTGAGCCTCTCTTTGTAAGTCCAGGATGACCACCGTCATTGATTAAAGTTCACATGTTAACACATATACTCCTCCCCTTTGTCTTTGTTCCATCTGCAGCAGGGCAAACAAGCGTCTGTCTCATAGTGTCCATTTTACGGCACCTCCCCCATCTCGACGCAGACACACAGCTTGTGGTGGGGACTTCCTGCTCCATTTGTGTAGAGTCAGATCCAGGAAACTTTCATTTGCAGCCGGTTTCCGTCTTTTTGACAGGCCAACCCAGTAAAGTTCATGCCACCACAGTTCACAGAACATCTTCCTTAAATATGTTGATTGGGTTGAAATGACAGAACTTTCTGGTTTACAAATCAACGATGGCTTCTAATAAATAGTCGACTTTACTGACTCAAAGGTAAATCTAGACTACTTTCTGGGCACAATTGTTCCTTAATCATCAAATCAGTTCTACACAGGTTTTAATCATTAGGTGCAATCTAACCCAAAATGCAAGATCCCTCCTTTCTTTTTTTTTTTTTTTTTTTTTTTTTTTTTTTTTTTTTTTTTTTTTTTTTTTTTTTTTTTTTTTTTACCTATTTATTTATCTTGTTTTGGGAAAATAACTACCAGTTTTTTAATCCAAAGCAGCCTGGTACAGTCTCTAGCCTGGTTACAGGAAATAAGAGTTAGTTTATCTGTTTTTTCCATTATTCAGCGTCTCAAAATCCAGCCACTAATGTTAATGGTTCTTAAAGTTGAGGCAAGACAATTATTGGGTTTTGTTTTACAGCAAGATTTACAGCAATAGTTTTACAAAACCTATACTAAATATTTATAAATGGATGTAACTGAACGTTCTAGAGCAAATACTTTATTTCCTGACTGATTGTTAATTTTAAGATTGGATCATATGATTCTAAGAGGTATGAGAGCTGCAGAATGCAGCACCCTGTGCTATTTATAGACTATGGGATTCTTGTGTGTAAATGTGGGTGGAGTCAGGCCCTCAGACAGAACTTTCAGTATCATTCTTCCCTGGCCGTTCAGGAGAACAGGTCTCACGGAGGCCAACCATGGACTAAGAACTAAGTCTGGACTAAGAAGGTATGCCCAAAACACCAAAAATATCTTTTCTAAAGTCACAAATTGCTTAAAACTGCATGTTACAGAAAGCAAGCAAGCCTTGTTTCAACCATGTGTGTGTGTATGCCGGCAGTAGAAAAAAGAGGAAGAGAGAGAGAGACTCAGTTACAACACGGCCCAAAAGCTGATAAAATACTTCCTTTGTATAAACACGACCATGCAGCTTTTATATTTTAAACGATTTCCTTGTCATCGTACTAACCACAAGTTCTTTTTCTATTGTTTTTCAGTCGGGCAAAGCTGGACTACGCCCTGCTCTCTCCAGCAGCCCCCCCCAAAAAAGAAACTGCGCCACTCAACAGAGCATCCAGCCAGAAGCAGCATCCACCTCTCATGCAAGAAACACTCACTCACAGAGGCACAGAGAACACTTTTTTTTTCTGTTTGTCACAGTCTTAAAAAAAATAATAAATAAGTCAGTCTGTCACTTATTTATTGTCTTTATATACATAAACGTCTGTTTTACCTTATCTTTTCTTAATCTCTTTGTTCCAGTTGGACTATTATTATTATGTTTCTCCTAGTTTAAATTTAACTGACCCAAATTGGCACTTACTTTTCCTACTTTACACCAAATTGACAGGACTTCCTTTAACGGCTGGTAATTTTCCGAACTTAATGCCTGCTTCTAAGCAAGTCCTATTCAACCATTAGAGCAAGTCAAATTGCAGTTTTTGAGAGCGCTCTGAGAAACAGTCCACATATTTATTTTCTACAGATCTGTTTCGATCTTACTGTTTAGCAGCTGCCTGACCTTCAATAAATGTATATCTGCTCCCTTTTACTCTCCAGGCCACTACACATATATATGTTACTTTAAACCCTTTTATTTATTCAAACATTAAATTTTTAGCACTGCAGTGAACTTTACATATGCGAGTTGCAACTTTTAGAGCTCTTATTTATCTTATTTATTTTCCTGGTACCGCATCAGGCCCTCACATTGTGGTTCTCACTATTCAAACCCCCACCTCCCCGATTCCGAGAAATGATGGGGCGCTACTTCCACCTCCTAATATGGTCAAAAGT
>NW_027223053.1:320000-330000 GCF_043380555.1 Nothobranchius furzeri | reverse complement strand
AAGTAGAAGAAGAAGAAGAAGAAGAAGAAGACGAAGAAGAAGAAGAAATACAAGTAGTAGAAGAAGAAGAAGAAGAAGAAGAAGAAGAAGAAATATAAGTAGAAGAAGAAGAAGAAATACAAGTAGAAGAAGAAGAAGAAGAAGAAGAAATACAAGTAGAAGAAGAAGAAGAAGAAATACAAGTAGAAGAAGAAGAAGAAGAAGAAGAAGAAATACAAATAGAAGAAGAAGAAGAAGAAGAAGAAGAAGAAGAAGAAGAAATACAAGTAGAAGAAGAAGAAGAAGAAGAAGAAGAAATACAAGTAGAAGAAGAAGAAGAAGAAATACAAGTAGAAGAAGAAGAAGAAGTAATACAAGTAGAAGAAGAAGAAGAAGAAGAAATACAAGTAGAAGAAGAAGAAGAAGAAATACAAGTAGAAGAAGAAGAAGAAGAAGAAGAAGAAGAAGAAGAAGAAGAAGAAATACAAGTAGAAGAAGAAGAAGAAGAAGAAGAAATACAAGTAGAAGAAGAAGAAGAAGAAGAAGAAATTCAAGTAGAAGAAGAAGAAGAAATACAAGTAGAAGAAGAAGAAGAAGAAGAAGAAATACAAGTAGAAGAAGAAGAAGAAGAAGAAGAAGAAATACAAGAAGAAGAAGAAGAAGAAGAAGAAATACAAGTAGAAGAAGAAGAAGAAATACAAGTAGAAGAAGAAGAAGAAGAAGAAGAAGAAGAAGAAGAAGAAATACAACAAGAAGAAGAAGAAGAAGAAATACAAGTAGAAGAAGAAGAAGAAGAAATACAAGTAGAAGAAGAAGAAGAAGAGGAAATACAAGAAGAAGAAGAAGAAGAAGAAATACAAGTAGAAGAAGAAGAAGAAGAAATACAAGTAGAAGAAGAAGAAGAAATACAAGTAGAAGAAGAAGAAGAAGAAATACAAGTAGAAGAAGAAGAAGAAGAAGAAATACAAGTAGAAGAAGAAGAAGAAGAAGAAATACAAGTAGAAGAAGAAGAAGAAGAAATACAAGTAGAAGAAGAAGAAGAAGAAATACAAGTAGAAGAAGAAGAAGAAGAAGAAGAAGAAGAAGAAGAAGAAGAAATACAAGTAGAAGAAGAAGAAGAAGAAGAAGAAGAAATACAAGTAGAAGAAGAAGAAGAAGAAATACAAGTAGAAGAAGAAGAAGAAGAAATACAAGTAGAAGAAGAAGAAGAAGAAGAAGAAATACAAGTAGAAGAAGAAGAAGAAATACAAGTAGAAGAAGAAGAAGAAATACAAGTAGAAGAAGAAGAAGAAGAAGAAGAAGAAGAAGAAGAAGAAGAAATACAAGTAGAAGAAGAAGAAGAAGAAGAAATACAAGTAGAAGAAGAAGAAGAAGAAATACAAGTAGAAGAAGAAGAAGAAGAAATACAAGTAGAAGAAGAAGAAGAAGAAATACAAGTAGTAGAAGAAGAAGAAATACAAGTAGAAGAAGAAGAAGAAGAAATACAAGTAGAAGAAGAAGAAGAAGAAGAAGAAGAAGAAGAACAAGAAGAAGAAGAAGAAGAAGAAGAAATACAAGTAGAAGAAGAAGAAGAAGAAGAAGAAGAAGAAGAAGAAGAAGAAGAAGAAGAAGAAGAAGAAGAAGAAGAAATACAAGTAGAAGAAGAAGAAGAAGAAGAAATACAAGTAGAAGAAGAAGAAATACAAGTAGAAGAAGAAGAAGAAGAAATACAAGTAGAAGAAGAAGAAGAAGAAATACAAGTAGAAGAAGAAGAAGAAGAAGAAGAAGAAGAAGAAGAAATACAAGTAGAAGAAGAAGAAGAAGAAGAAAAAATACAACTAGAAGAAGAAGAAGAAGAAATACAAGTAGAAGAAGAAGAAGAAGAAATACAAGTAGAAGAAGAAGAAGAAATACAAGTAGAAGAAGAAGAAGAAGAAGAAGAAGAAGAAGAAATACAAGTAGAAGAAGAAGAAGAAGAAGAAGAAGGAGAAGAAGAAGAAGAAGAAGAAGAAGAAGAAATACAAGTAGAAGAAGAAGAAGAAGAAGAAGAAGAAGAAGAAGAAATACAAGTAGAAGAAGAAGAAGAAGTAATACAAGTAGAAGAAGAAGAAGAAGAAGAAGAAATGCAAGTAGAAGAAGAAGAAGAAGAAATACAAGTAGAAGAAGAAGAAGAAGAAGAAGAAGAAGAAGAAGAAGAAGAAGAAATACAAGTAGAAGAAGAAGAAGAAGAAATACAAGTAGAAGAAGAAGAAGAAGAAGAAGAAATACAAGTAGAAGAAGAAGAAGAAGAAGAAGAAATTCAAGTAGAAGAAGAAGAAGAAATACAAGTAGAAGAAGAAGAAGAAGAAGAAGAAGAAGAAATACAAGTAGAAGAAGAAGAAGAAGAAGAAGAAGAAATACAAGTAGAAGAAGAAGAAGAAGAAGAAGAAGAAATACAAGAAGAAGAAGAAGAAGAAGAAATACAAGTAGAAGAAGAAGAAGAAATACAAGTAGAAGAAGAAGAAGAAGAAGAAGAAGAAGAAGAAGAAGAAGAAGAAGAAGAAGAAGAAGAAGAAGAAGAAGAAATACAAGAAGAAGAAGAAGAAGAAGAAATACAAGTAGAAGAAGAAGAAGAAGAAATACAAGTAGAAGAAGAAGAAGAAGAGGAAATACAAGAAGAAGAAGAAGAAGAAATACAAGTAGAAGAAGAAGAAGAAGAAATACAAGTAGAAGAAGAAGAAGAAATACAAGTAGAAGAAGAAGAAGAAGAAGAAGAAGAAGAAATACAAGTAGAAGAATAAGAAGAAGAAGAAGAAGAAGAAATATAAGAAGAAGAAGAAGAAATACAAGTAGAAGAAGAAGAAGAAGAAGAAGAAGAAGAAGAAGAAGAAGAAGAACAAGAAGAAGAAATACAAGTAGAAGAAGAAGAAGAAGAAGAAGAAATACAAGTAGAAGAAGAAGAAGAAGAAGAAATACAAGTAGAAGAAGAAGAAGAAGAAGAAATACAAGTAGAAGAAGAAGAAGAAGAAGAAGAAGAAGAAATACAAGTAGAAGAAGAAGAAGAAGAAGAAGAAATACAAGTAGAAGAAGAAGAAGAAGAAGAAGAAGAAGAAGAAATACAAGTAGAAGAAGAAGAAGAAGAAGAAAAAGAAGAAATATAAGTAGAAGAAGAAGAAGAAGAAGAAGAAGAAATACAAGTAGAAGAAGAAGAAGAAGAAGAAGAAATACAAGTAGAAGAAGAAGAAGAAGAAGAAGAAGAAATACAAGTAGAAGAAGAAGAAGAAGAAGAAATACAAGTAGAAGAATAAGAAGAAGAAGAAGAAGAAGAAATATAAGAAGAAGAAGAAGAAATACAAGAAGAAGAAGAAGAAGAAGAAGAAGAAGAAGAAGAAGAAGAAGAAGAAGAAGAAGAAGAAATACAAGTAGTAGAAGAAGAAGAAGAAGAAGAAAAAGAAGAAATATAAGTAGAAGAAGAAGAAGAAGAAGAAGAAATACAAGTAGAAGAAGAAGAAGAAGAAGAAGAAGACGAAGAAGAAGAAGAAATACAAGTAGTAGAAGAAGAAGAAGAAGAAGAAGAAGAAGAAATATAAGTAGAAGAAGAAGAAGAAATACAAGTAGAAGAAGAAGAAGAAGAAGAAGAAATACAAGTAGAAGAAGAAGAAGAAGAAATACAAGTAGAAGAAGAAGAAGAAGAAGAAGAAGAAATACAAGTAGAAGAAGAAGAAGAAGAAGAAGAAGAAGAAGAAGAAGAAGAAGAAGAAGAAGAAATACAAGTAGAAGAAGAAGAAGAAGAAGAAGAAGAAGAAATACAAGTAGAAGAAGAAGAAGAAGAAATACAAGTAGAAGAAGAAGAAGAAGTAATACAAGTAGAAGAAGAAGAAGAAGAAGAAATACAAGTAGAAGAAGAAGAAGAAGAAATACAAGTAGAAGAAGAAGAAGAAGAAGAAGAAGAAGAAGAAATACAAGTAGAAGAAGAAGAAGAAGAAGAAGAAGAAGAAGAAGAAGAAATACAAGTAGAAGAAGAAGAAGAAGAAGAAGAAATACAAGTAGAAGAAGAAGAAGAAGAAGAAGAAATTCAAGTAGAAGAAGAAGAAGAAATACAAGTAGAAGAAGAAGAAGAAGAAGAAATACAAGTAGAAGAAGAAGAAGAAGAAGAAGAAGAAGAAATACAAGAAGAAGAAGAAGAAGAAGAAGAAATACAAGTAGAAGAAGAAGAAGAAATACAAGTAGAAGAAGAAGAAGAAGAAGAAGAAGAAGAAGAAGAAGAAATACAAGAAGAAGAAGAAGAAGAAGAAATACAAGTAGAAGAAGAAGAAGAAGAAATACAAGTAGAAGAAGAAGAAGAAGAGGAAATACAAGAAGAAGAAGAAGAAGAAGAAATACAAGTAGAAGAAGAAGAAGAAGAAATACAAGTAGAAGAAGAAGAAGAAATACAAGTAGAAGAAGAAGAAGAAGAAATACAAGTAGAAGAAGAAGAAGAAGAAGAAATACAAGTAGAAGAAGAAGAAGAAGAAGAAATACAAGTAGAAGAATAAGAAGAAGAAATACAAGTAGAAGAAGAAGAAGAAGAAATACAAGTAGAAGAAGAAGAAGAAGAAGAAGAAGAAGAAGAAGAAGAAATACAAGTAGAAGAAGAAGAAGAAGAAGAAGAAGAAATACAAGTAGAAGAAGAAGAAGAAGAAATACAAGTAGAAGAAGAAGAAGAAGAAATACAAGTAGAAGAAGAAGAAGAAGAAGAAGAAATACAAGTAGAAGAAGAAGAAGAAATACAAGTAGAAGAAGAAGAAGAAGAAATACAAGTAGAAGAAGAAGAAGAAGAAGAAGAAGAAGAAGAAGAAGAAGAAATACAAGTAGAAGAAGAAGAAGAAGAAGAAATACAAGTAGAAGAAGAAGAAGAAGAAATACAAGTAGAAGAAGAAGAAGAAGAAATACAAGTAGAAGAAGAAGAAGAAGAAATACAAGTAGTAGAAGAAGAAGAAATACAAGTAGAAGAAGAAGAAGAAGAAATACAAGTAGAAGAAGAAGAAGAAGAAGAAGAAGAAGAACAAGAAGAAGAAGAAGAAGAAGAAGAAGAAATACAAGTAGAAGAAGAAGAAGAAGAAGAAGAAGAAGAAGAAGAAGAAGAAGAAGAAGAAGAAGAAGAAATACAAGTAGAAGAAGAAGAAGAAGAAGAAATACAAGTAGAAGAAGAAGAAATACAAGTAGAAGAAGAAGAAGAAATACAAGTAGAAGAAGAAGAAGAAGAAATACAAGTAGAAGAAGAAGAAGAAGAAGAAGAAGAAGAAGAAGAAATACAAGTAGAAGAAGAAGAAGAAGAAGAAAAAATACAACTAGAAGAAGAAGAAGAAGAAATACAAGTAGAAGAAGAAGAAGAAGAAATACAAGTAGAAGAAGAAGAAGAAATACAAGTAGAAGAAGAAGAAGAAGAAGAAGAAGAAGAAGAAGAAGAAGAAGAAGAAGAAGAAGAAATACAAGTAGAAGAAGAAGAAGAAGAAGAAGGAGAAGAAGAAGAAGAAGAAGAAGAAGAAGAAATACAAGTAGAAGAAGAAGAAGAAGAAGAAGAAGAAGAAGAAATACAAGTAGAAGAAGAAGAAGAAGTAATACAAGTAGAAGAAGAAGAAGAAGAAGAAATGCAAGTAGAAGAAGAAGAAGAAGAAATACAAGTAGAAGAAGAAGAAGAAGAAGAAGAAGAAGAAGAAGAAGAAATACAAGTAGAAGAAGAAGAAGAAGAAATACAAGTAGAAGAAGAAGAAGAAGAAGAAGAAATACAAGTAGAAGAAGAAGAAGAAGAAGAAGAAATTCAAGTAGAAGAAGAAGAAGAAATACAAGTAGAAGAAGAAGAAGAAGAAGAAGAAATACAAGTAGAAGAAGAAGAAGAAGAAGAAGAAGAAATACAAGTAGAAGAAGAAGAAGAAGAAGAAGAAGAAATACAAGAAGAAGAAGAAGAAGAAGAAATACAAGTAGAAGAAGAAGAAGAAATACAAGTAGAAGAAGAAGAAGAAGAAGAAGAAGAAGAAGAAGAAGAAGAAGAAGAAGAAGAAATACAAGAAGAAGAAGAAGAAGAAGAAATACAAGTAGAAGAAGAAGAAGAAGAAATACAAGTAGAAGAAGAAGAAGAAGAGGAAATACAAGAAGAAGAAGAAGAAGAAGAAATACAAGTAGAAGAAGAAGAAGAAGAAATACAAGTAGAAGAAGAAGAAGAAATACAAGTAGAAGAAGAAGAAGAAGAAGAAGAAATACAAGTAGAAGAATAAGAAGAAGAAGAAGAAGAAGAAATATAAGAAGAAGAAGAAGAAATACAAGTAGAAGAAGAAGAAGAAGAAGAAGAAGAAGAAGAAGAAGAAGAAGAAGAAGAACAAGAAGAAGAAATACAAGTAGAAGAAGAAGAAGAAGAAGAAGAAATACAAGTAGAAGAAGAAGAAGAAGAAGAAATACAAGTAGAAGAAGAAGAAGAAGAAGAAATACAAGTAGAAGAAGAAGAAGAAGAAGAAGAAGAAGAAATACAAGTAGAAGAAGAAGAAGAAGAAGAAGAAATACAAGTAGAAGAAGAAGAAGAAGAAGAAGAAGAAGAAATACAAGTAGAAGAAGAAGAAGAAGAAGAAAAAGAAGAAATATAAGTAGAAGAAGAAGAAGAAGAAGAAGAAGAAATACAAGTAGAAGAAGAAGAAGAAGAAGAAGAAGAAGAAGAAGAAGAAATACAAGTAGAAGAAGAAGAAGAAGAAGAAGAAGAAATACAAGTAGAAGAAGAAGAAGAAGAAGAAGAAATACAAGTAGAAGAATAAGAAAAAGAAGAAGAAGAAGAAATATAAGAAGAAGAAGAAGAAATACAAGTAGAAGAAGAAGAAGAAGAAGAAGAAGAAGAAGAAGAAGAAGAAGAAATACAAGTAGAAGAAGAAGAAGAAGAAGAAGAAGAAATACAAGTAGAAGAAGAAGAAGAAGAAGAAATACAAGTAGAAGAAGAAGAAGAAGAAGAAATACAAGTAGAAGAAGAAGAAGAAGAAGAAGAAGAAGAAGAAGAAATACAAGTAGAAGAAGAAGAAGAAGAAGAAGAAATACAAGTAGAAGAAGAAGAAGAAGAAGAAGAAGAAGAAATACAAGTAGAAGAAGAAGAAGAAGAAGAAAAAGAAGAAATATAAGTAGAAGAAGAAGAAGAAGAAGAAGAAATACAAGTAGAAGAAGAAGAAGAAGAAGAAGAAGAAGAAGAAATACAAGTAGAAGAAGAAGAAGAAGAAGAAGAAGAAATACAAGTAGAAGAAGAAGAAGAAGAAGAAGAAGAAGAAGAAGAAGAAGAAGAAGAAATACAAGTAGTAGAAGAAGAAGAAGAAGAAAAAGAAGAAATATAAGTAGAAGAAGAAGAAGAAATACAAGTAGAAGAAGAAGAAGAAGAAGAAATACAAGTAGAAGAAGAAGAAGAAGAAGAAGAAGAAGAAGAAGAAATACAAGTAGAAGAAGAAGAAGAAGAAGAAATACAAGTAGAAGAAGAAGAAGAAATACAAGTAGAAGAAGAAGAAGAAGAAGAAGAAATACAAGTAGAAGAAGAAGAAGAAGAAATACAAGTAGAAGAAGAAGAAGAAGAAATACAAGTAGTAGAAGAAGAAGAAATACAAGTAGAAGAAGAAGAAGAAGAAATACAAGTAGAAGAAGAAGAAGAAGAAGAAGAAGAAGAACAAGAAGAAGAAGAAGAAGAAGAAGAAGAAATACAAGTAGAAGAAGAAGAAGAAGAAGAAGAAGAAGAAGAAGAAGAAGAAGAAGAAGAAGAAGAAGAAATACAAGTAGAAGAAGAAGAAGAAGAAGAAATACAAGTAGAAGAAGAAGAAATACAAGTAGAAGAAGAAGAAGAAATACAAGTAGAAGAAGAAGAAGAAGAAATACAAGTAGAAGAAGAAGAAGAAGAAGAAGAAGAAGAAGAAGAAATACAAGTAGAAGAAGAAGAAGAAGAAGAAAAAATACAACTAGAAGAAGAAGAAGAAGAAATACAAGTAGAAGAAGAAGAAGAAGAAATACAAGTAGAAGAAGAAGAAGAAATACAAGTAGAAGAAGAAGAAGAAGAAGAAGAAGAAGAAGAAGAAGAAGAAGAAGAAGAAGAAGAAATACAAGTAGAAGAAGAAGAAGAAGAAGAAGGAGAAGAAGAAGAAGAAGAAGAAGAAGAAGAAATACAAGTAGAAGAAGAAGAAGAAGAAGAAGAAGAAGAAGAAATACAAGTAGAAGAAGAAGAAGAAGTAATACAAGTAGAAGAAGAAGAAGAAGAAGAAATGCAAGTAGAAGAAGAAGAAGAAGAAATACAAGTAGAAGAAGAAGAAGAAGAAGAAGAAGAAGAAGAAGAAGAAATACAAGTAGAAGAAGAAGAAGAAGAAATACAAGTAGAAGAAGAAGAAGAAGAAGAAGAAATACAAGTAGAAGAAGAAGAAGAAGAAGAAGAAATTCAAGTAGAAGAAGAAGAAGAAATACAAGTAGAAGAAGAAGAAGAAGAAGAAGAAATACAAGTAGAAGAAGAAGAAGAAGAAGAAGAAGAAATACAAGTAGAAGAAGAAGAAGAAGAAGAAGAAGAAATACAAGAAGAAGAAGAAGAAGAAGAAATACAAGTAGAAGAAGAAGAAGAAATACAAGTAGAAGAAGAAGAAGAAGAAGAAGAAGAAGAAGAAGAAGAAGAAGAAGAAGAAGAAATACAAGAAGAAGAAGAAGAAGAAGAAATACAAGTAGAAGAAGAAGAAGAAGAAATACAAGTAGAAGAAGAAGAAGAAGAGGAAATACAAGAAGAAGAAGAAGAAGAAGAAATACAAGTAGAAGAAGAAGAAGAAGAAATACAAGTAGAAGAAGAAGAAGAAATACAAGTAGAAGAAGAAGAAGAAGAAGAAGAAATACAAGTAGAAGAATAAGAAGAAGAAGAAGAAGAAGAAATATAAGAAGAAGAAGAAGAAATACAAGTAGAAGAAGAAGAAGAAGAAGAAGAAGAAGAAGAAGAAGAAGAAGAAGAACAAGAAGAAGAAATACAAGTAGAAGAAGAAGAAGAAGAAGAAGAAATACAAGTAGAAGAAGAAGAAGAAGAAGAAATACAAGTAGAAGAAGAAGAAGAAGAAGAAATACAAGTAGAAGAAGAAGAAGAAGAAGAAGAAGAAGAAATACAAGTAGAAGAAGAAGAAGAAGAAGAAGAAATACAAGTAGAAGAAGAAGAAGAAGAAGAAGAAGAAGAAATACAAGTAGAAGAAGAAGAAGAAGAAGAAAAAGAAGAAATATAAGTAGAAGAAGAAGAAGAAGAAGAAGAAGAAATACAAGTAGAAGAAGAAGAAGAAGAAGAAGAAGAAGAAGAAGAAGAAATACAAGTAGAAGAAGAAGAAGAAGAAGAAGAAGAAATACAAGTAGAAGAAGAAGAAGAAGAAGAAGAAATACAAGTAGAAGAATAAGAAAAAGAAGAAGAAGAAGAAATATAAGAAGAAGAAGAAGAAATACAAGTAGAAGAAGAAGAAGAAGAAGAAGAAGAAGAAGAAGAAGAAGAAGAAATACAAGTAGAAGAAGAAGAAGAAGAAGAAGAAGAAATACAAGTAGAAGAAGAAGAAGAAGAAGAAATACAAGTAGAAGAAGAAGAAGAAGAAGAAATACAAGTAGAAGAAGAAGAAGAAGAAGAAGAAGAAGAAGAAGAAATACAAGTAGAAGAAGAAGAAGAAGAAGAAGAAATACAAGTAGAAGAAGAAGAAGAAGAAGAAGAAGAAGAAATACAAGTAGAAGAAGAAGAAGAAGAAGAAAAAGAAGAAATATAAGTAGAAGAAGAAGAAGAAGAAGAAGAAATACAAGTAGAAGAAGAAGAAGAAGAAGAAGAAGAAGAAGAAATACAAGTAGAAGAAGAAGAAGAAGAAGAAGAAGAAATACAAGTAGAAGAAGAAGAAGAAGAAGAAGAAGAAGAAGAAGAAGAAGAAGAAGAAATACAAGTAGTAGAAGAAGAAGAAGAAGAAAAAGAAGAAATATAAGTAGAAGAAGAAGAAGAAATACAAGTAGAAGAAGAAGAAGAAGAAGAAATACAAGTAGAAGAAGAAGAAGAAGAAGAAGAAGAAGAAGAAGAAATACAAGT
>NW_027223053.1:307500-315000 GCF_043380555.1 Nothobranchius furzeri | reverse complement strand
TAGAAGAAGAAGAAGAAGAAGAAGAAGAAGAAGAAGAAGAAATACAAGTAGAAGAAGAAGAAGAAGAAGAAGAAATACAAGTAGAAGAAGAAGAAGAAGAAGAAGAAGAAGAAATACAAGTAGAAGAAGAAGAAGAAGAAGAAGAAATACAAGTAGAAGAAGAAGAAGAAGAAGAAGAAGAAGAAGAAGAAGAAATACAAGTAGAAGAAGAAGAAGAAGAAGAAGAAGAAATACAAGTAGAAGAAGAAGAAGAAGAAATACAAGTAGAAGAAGAAGAAGAAATACAAGTAGTAGAAGAAGAAGAAGAAATACAAGTAGAAGAAGAAGAAGAAGAAGAAATACAAGTAGAAGAAGAAGAAGAAATACAAGTAGAAGAAGAAGAAGAAGAAGAAGAAATACAAGTAGAAGAAGAAGAAGAAGAAGAAGAAGAAATACAAGTAGAAGAAGAAGAAGAAGAAGAAGAAGAAGAAATACAAGTAGAAGAAGAAGAAGAAGAAATACAAGTAGAAGAAGAAGAAGAAGAAGAAGAAATACAAGTAGAAGAAGAAGAAGAAGAAGAAGAAGAAATACAAGTAGAAGAAGAAGAAGAAGAAATACAAGTAGAAGAAGAAGAAGAAATACAAGTAGAAGAAGAAGAAGAAGAAGAAGAAGAAGAAGAATTACAAGTAGAAGAAGAAGAAGAAGTAGAAATACAAGTAGAAGAAGAAGAAGAAATACAAGTAGAAGAAGAAGAAGAAGAAGAAATACAAGTAGAAGAAGAAGAAGAAATACAAGTAGTAGAAGAAGAAGAAGAAGAAGAAGAAATACAAGTAGAAGAAGAAGAAGAAGAAGAAGAAGATGAAGAAGAAGAAGAAGAAATACAAGTAGAAGAAGAAGAAGAAGAAGAAGAAATACAAGTAGAAGAAGAAGAAGAAGAAGAAATACAAGTAGAAGAAGAAGAAGAAGAAATACAAGTAGAAGAAGAAGAAGAAGAAATACAAGAAGAAGAAGAAGAAGAAGATATACAAGTAGAAGAAGAAGAAGAAGAAATACAAGTAGAAGAAGAAGAAGAAGAAGAAGAAATACAAGTAGAAGAAGAAGAAGAAGAAATACAAGTAGAAGAAGAAGAAGAAGAAGAAATACAAGTAGTAGAAGAAGAAGAAGAAATACAAGTAGAAGAAGAAGAAGAAGAAATACAAGTAGAAGAAGAAGAAGAAGAAATACAAGTAGAAGAAGAAGAATAAGAAATACAAGTAGAAGAAGAAGAATAAGAAATACAAGTAGAAGAAGAAGAAGAAGAAGAAGAAGAAGAAGAAGAAGAAGAAGAAGAAGAAATACAAGTAGAAGAAGAAGAAGAAGAAGAAAAAATACAAGTAGAAGAAGAAGAAGAAGAAGAAATACAAGTAGAAGAAGAAGAAGAAATACAAGTAGAAGAAGAAGAAGAAGAAGAAGAAGAAGAAGAAGAAGAAATACAAGTAGAAGAAGAAGAAGAAGAAGAAATACAAGTAGAAGAAGAAGAAGAAATACAAGTAGAAGAAGAAGAAGAAGAAGAAGAAGAAGAAAAAAATACAAGTAGAAGAAGAAGAAGAAGAAGAAGAAGAAATACAAGTAGAAGAAGAAGAAGAAGAAGAAATACAAGTAGAAGAAGAAGAAGAAATACAAGTAGAAGAAGAAGAAGAAGAAGAAATACAAGTAGAAGAAGAAGAAGAAATACAAGTAGAAGAAGAAGAAGAAGAAGAAGAAGAAGAAGAAGAAGAAGAAGAAGAAGAAGAAGAAATACAAGTAGAAGAAGAAGAAGAAGAAGAAGAAGAAGAAGAAGAAGAAGAAGAAGAAGAAGAAGAAGAAGAAGAAGAAGAAATACAAGTAGAAGAAGAAGAAGAAGAAGAAGAAGAAATACAAGTAGAAGAAGAAGAAGAAGAAGAAGAAGAAGAAATACAAGTAGAAGAAGAAGAAGAAGAAGAAGAAGAAGAAGAAATACAAGTAGAAGAAGAAGAAGAAGAAGAAATACAAGTAGAAGAAGAAGAAGAAGAAGAAGAAGAAGAAGAAGAAGAAGAAGAAATACAAGTAGAAGAAGAAGAAGAAGAAGAAAAAGAAGAAATATAAGTAGAAGAAGAAGAAGAGGAAGAAGAAATACAAGTAGAAGAAGAAGAAGAAGAAGAAGAAGAAGAAGAAGAAGAAGAAGAAGAAATACAAGTAGAAGAAGAAGAAGAAGAAGAAGAAGAAGAAATACAAGTAGTAGAAGAAGAAGAAGAAGAAGAAGAAATATAAGTAGAAGAAGAAGAAGAAATACAAGTAGAAGAAGAAGAACAAATACAAGTAGAAGAAGAAGAAGAAGAAGAAGAAGAAGAAGAAGAAGAAGAAATACAAGTAGTAGAAGAAGAAGAAGAAATACAAGTAGAAGAAGAAGAAGAAGAAGAAATACAAGTAGAAGAAGAAGAAGAAATACAAGTAGAAGAAGAAGAAGAAGAAGAAGAAATACAAGTAGAAGAAGAAGAAGAAGAAGAAGAAGAAGAAATACAAGTAGAAGAAGAAGAAGAAGAAGAAGAAGAAGAAATACAAGTAGAAGAAGAAGAAGAAGAAATACAAGTAGAAGAAGAAGAAGAAGAAGAAGAAATACAAGTAGAAGAAGAAGAAGAAGAAGAAGAAATACAAGTAGAAGAAGAAGAAGAAGAAATACAAGTAGAAGAAGAAGAAGAAATACAAGTAGAAGAAGAAGAAGAAGAAGAAGAAGAAGAATTACAAGTAGAAGAAGAAGAAGAAGTAGAAATACAAGTAGAAGAAGAAGAAGAAATACAAGTAGAAGAAGAAGAAGAAGAAGAAATACAAGTAGAAGAAGAAGAAGAAATACAAGTAGTAGAAGAAGAAGAAGAAGAAGAAGAAATACAAGTAGAAGAAGAAGAAGAAGAAGAAGAAGATGAAGAAGAAGAAGAAGAAATACAAGTAGAAGAAGAAGAAAAAGAAGAAGAAATACAAGTAGAAGAAGAAGAAGAAGAAGAAATACAAGTAGAAGAAGAAGAAGAAGAAATACAAGTAGAAGAAGAAGAAGAAGAAATACAAGAAGAAGAAGAAGAAGAAGATATACAAGTAGAAGAAGAAGAAGAAGAAATACAAGTAGAAGAAGAAGAAGAAGAAGAAGAAATACAAGTAGAAGAAGAAGAAGAAGAAATACAAGTAGAAGAAGAAGAAGAAGAAGAAATACAAGTAGTAGAAGAAGAAGAAGAAATACAAGTAGAAGAAGAAGAAGAAGAAATACAAGTAGAAGAAGAAGAAGAAAAAATACAAGTAGAAGAAGAAGAATAAGAAATACAAGTAGAAGAAGAAGAATAAGAAATACAAGTAGAAGAAGAAGAAGAAGAAGAAGAAGAAGAAGAAATACAAGTAGAAGAAGAAGAAGAAGAAGAAAAAATACAAGTAGAAGAAGAAGAAGAAGAAGAAATACAAGTAGAAGAAGAAGAAGAAATACAAGTAGAAGAAGAAGAAGAAGAAGAAGAAGAAGAAGAAGAAGAAGAAGAAGAAATACAAGTAGAAGAAGAAGAAGAAGAAGAAATACAAGTAGAAGAAGAAGAAGAAATACAAGTAGAAGAAGAAGAAGAAGAAGAAGAAGAAGAAAAAAATACAAGTAGAAGAAGAAGAAGAAGAAGAAGAAGAAATACAAGTAGAAGAAGAAGAAGAAGAAGAAATACAAGTAGAAGAAGAAGAAGAAATACAAGTAGAAGAAGAAGAAGAAGAAGAAATACAAGTAGAAGAAGAAGAAGAAATACAAGTAGAAGAAGAAGAAGAAGAAGAAGAAGAAGAAGAAGAAGAAGAAGAAGAAGAAGAAGAAATACAAGTAGAAGAAGAAGAAGAAGAAGAAGAAGAAGAAGAAGAAGAAGAAGAAGAAGAAGAAGAAGAAGAAGAAGAAGAAGAAATACAAGTAGAAGAAGAAGAAGAAGAAGAAGAAGAAGAAATACAAGTAGAAGAAGAAGAAGAAGAAGAAGAAGAAGAAATACAAGTAGAAGAAGAAGAAGAAGAAGAAGAAGAAGAAGAAATACAAGTAGAAGAAGAAGAAGAAGAAGAAATACAAGTAGAAGAAGAAGAAGAAGAAGAAGAAGAAGAAGAAGAAGAAGAAATACAAGTAGAAGAAGAAGAAGAAGAAGAAAAAGAAGAAATATAAGTAGAAGAAGAAGAAGAGGAAGAAGAAATACAAGTAGAAGAAGAAGAAGAAGAAGAAGAAGAAGAAGAAGAAGAAGAAGAAGAAGAAGAAATACAAGTAGAAGAAGAAGAAGAAGAAGAAGAAGAAGAAGAAATACAAGTAGTAGAAGAAGAAGAAGAAGAAGAAGAAATATAAGTAGAAGAAGAAGAAGAAATACAAGTAGAAGAAGAAGAACAAATACAAGTAGAAGAAGAAGAAGAAGAAGAAGAAGAAGAAGAAGAAGAAGAAGAAATACAAGTAGAAGAAGAAGAAGAAGAAGAAATACAAGTAGAAGAAGAAGAAGAAATACAAGTAGAAGAAGAAGAAGAAGAAGAAGAAGAAGAAATACAAGTAGAAGAAGAAGAAGAAGAAGAAGAAGAAATACAAGTAGAAGAAGAAGAAGAAGAAATACAAGTAGAAGAAGAAGAAGAAGAAATACAAGTAGAAGAAGAAGAAGAAGAAGAAGAAATACAAGTAGAAGAAGAAGAAGAAGAAATACAAGTAGAAGAAGAAGAAGAAGAAATACAAGTAGAAGAAGAAGAAGAAGAAGAAGAAGAAGAAGAAGAAGAAGAAATACAAGTAGAAGAAGAAGAAGAAGAAGAAGAAGAAGAAGAAGAAATACAAGTAGAAGAAGAAGAAGAAGAAGAAGAAGAAGAAGAAGAAATACAAGTAGAAGAAGAAGAAGAAGAAGAAGAAGAAGAAATACAAGTAGAAGAAGAAGAAGAAGTAATACAAGAAGAAGAAGAAGAAGAAGAAGAAGAAGAAGAAGAAATACAAGTAGAAGAAGCAGAAGAAGAAATACAAGTAGAAGAAGAAGAAGAAGAAGAAGAAGAAGAAGAAGAAATACAAGTAGAAGAAGAAGAAGAAGAAGAAGAAGAAGAAGAAGAAAAAATACAAGTAGAAGAAGAAGAAGAAGAAGAAATACAAGTAGAAGAAGAAGAAGAAATACAAGTAGAAGAAGAAGAAGAAGAAGAAATACAAGTAGAAGAAGAAGAAGAAGAAGAAATACAAGTAGAAGAAGAAGAAGAAATACAAGTAGAAGAAGAAGAAGAAGAAGAAGAAGAAGAAGAAGAAGAAGAAGAAATACAAGTAGAAGAAGAAGAAGAAGAAATACAAGTAGAAGAAGAAGAAGAAGAAGAAGAAGAAGAAGAAGAAGAAGAAGAAATACAAGTAGAAGAAGAAGAAGAAGAAGAAGAAGAAGCAATACAAGTAGAAGAAGAAGAAGAAGAAGAAGAAGAAGAACTACAAGTAGAAGAAGAAGAAGAAATACAAGTAGAAGAAGAAGAAGAAGAAGAAGAAGAAGAAATACAAGTAGACGAAGAAGAAGAAATACAAGTAGTAGAAGAAGAAGAAGAAGAAGAAGAAGAAGAAATACAATTAGAAGAAGAAGAAGAAGAAGAAGGAATACAAGTAGAAGAAGAAGAAGAAGAAATACAAGTAGAAGAAGAAGAAGAAGAAGAAGAAATACAAGTAGAAGAAGAAGAAGAAGAAGAAGAAGAAATACAAGTAGAAGAAGAAGAAGAAATACAAGTAGTAGAAGAAGAAGAAGAAGAAATACAAGTAGAAGAAGAAGAAGAAGAAGAAGAAGAAGAAGAAGAAGAAGAAGAAGAAGAAGAAGAAGAAGAAGAAGAAGGAATACAAGTAGAAGAAGAAGAAGAAGAAGAAATACAAGTAGAAGAAGAAGAAGAAGAAATACAAGTAGAAGAAGAAGAAGAAGAAGAAATACAAGTAGAAGAAGAAGAAAAAGAAGAAGAAGAAGAAGAAATACAAGTAGAAGAAGAAGAAGAAGAAGAAGAAGAAATACAAGTAGAAGAAGAAGAAGAAGAAATACAAGTAGAAGAAGAAGAAGAAGAAATACAAGTAGAAGAAGAAGAATAAGAAATACAAGTAGAAGAAGAAGAAGAAGAAGAAGAAGAAGAAGAAGAAGAAGAAGAAAAAATACAAGTAGAAGAAGAAGAAGAAGAAGAAATACAAGTAGAAGAAGAAGAAGAAATACAAGTAGAAGAAGAAGAAGAAGAAGAAATACAAGTAGAAGAAGAAGAAGAAGAAGAAGAAATACAAGTAGAAGAAGAAGAAGAAATACAAGTAGAAGAAGAAGAAGAAGAAGAAGAAGCAATACAAGTAGAAGAAGAAGAAGAAGAAGAAGAAGAAGAAGAAGAAATACAAGTAGAAGAAGAAGAAGAAGAAGAAGAAGAAGAAATACAAGTAGAAGAAGAAGAAGAAGAAATACAAGTAGAAGAAGAAGAAGAAGAAGAAGAAGAAATACAAGTAGAAGAAGAAGAAGAAGAAGAAGAAGAAGAAGAAGAAGAAGAAGAAGAAGAAGAAGAAATACAAGTAGAAGAAGAAGAAGAAGAAATACAAGTAGAAGAAGAAGAAGAAATACAAGTAGAAGAAGAAGAAGAAGAAGAAGAAGAAGAAGAAGAAGAAGAAGAAGAAGAAATACAAGTAGAAGAAGAAGAAGAAGAAGAAATACAAGTAGAAGAAGAAGAAGAAATACAAGTAGAAGAAGAAGAAGAAGAAGAAGAAGAAATACAAGTAGAAGAAGAAGAAGAAATACAAGTAGTAGAAGAAGAAGAAGAAGAAGAAGAAGAAGAAATACAAGTAGAAGAAGAAGAAGAAGAAGAAGAAGAAGAAGATGAAGAAGAAGAAGAAGAAATACAAGTAGAAGAAGAAGAAGAAGAAATACAAGTAGAAGAAGAAGAAGAAGAAATACAAGTAGAAGAAGAAGAAGAAATACAAGTAGAAGAAGAAGAAGAAATACAAGTAGAAGAAGAAGAACAAGAAATACAAGTAGAAGAAGAAGAAGAAGAAATACAAGTAGAAGAAGAAGAAGAAGAAGAAGAAATACAAGTAGAAGAAGAAGAAGAAGAAGAAGAAATACAAGTAGAAGAAGAAGAAGAAGAAAAACAAGTAGAAGAAGAAGAAGAAGAAGAAATACAAGTAGAAGAAGAAGAAGAAGAAGAAGAAGAAGAAGAAGAAATACAAGTAGAAGAAGAAGAAGAAGAAATACAAGTAGAAGAAGAAGAAGAAATACAAGTAGTAGAAGAAGAAGAAGAAATACAAGTAGAAGAAGAAGAAGAAGAAGAAATACAAGTAGAAGAAGAAGAAGAAATACAAGTAGAAGAAGAAGAAGAAGAAGAAATACAAGTAGAAGAAGAAGAAGAAGAAATACAAGTAGAAGAAGAAGAAGAAGAAGAAGAAGAAATACAAGTAGAAGAAGAAGAAGAAGAAGAAGAAGAAGAAGAAGAAATACAAGTAGAAGAAGAAGAAGAAGAAATACAAGTAGAAGAAGAAGAAATACAAGTAGAAGAAGAAGAAGAAGAAGAAGAAGAAGAAGAAGAAGAAATACA
>NW_027223053.1:285000-295000 GCF_043380555.1 Nothobranchius furzeri | reverse complement strand
GAAGAAGAAATACAAGTAGAAGAAGAAGAAGAAATACAAGTAGAAGAAGAAGAAGAAGAAGAAATACAAGTAGAAGAAGAAGAAGAAGAAGAAGAAATACAAGTAGAAGAAGAAGAAGAAATACAAGTAGAAGAAGAAGAAGAAGAAGAAGAAGAAATACAAGTAGAAGAAGAAGAAGAAGAAGAAGAAGAAGAAGAAATACAAGTAGAAGAAGAAGAAGAAGAAATACAAGTAGAAGAAGAAGAAGAAGAAGAAGAAGAAATACAAGTAGAAGAAGAAGAAGAAGAAGAAGAAGAAGAAATACAAGTAGAAGAAGAAGAAGAAGAAATACAAGTAGAAGAAGAAGAAGAAATACAAGTAGAAGAAGAAGAAGAAGAAGAAGAAGAAGAAGAAGAAGAAGAAGAAGAAATACAAGTAGAAGAAGAAGAAGAAGAAGAAATACAAGTAGAAGAAGAAGAAGAAATACAAGTAGAAGAAGAAGAAGAAGAAGAAGAAGAAGAAATACAAGTAGAAGAAGAAGAAGAAATACAAGTAGTAGAAGAAGAAGAAGAAGAAGAAGAAGAAATACAAGTAGAAGAAGAAGAAGAAGAAGAAGAAGAAGATGAAGAAGAAGAAGAAGAAATACAAGTAGAAGAAGAAGAAGAAGAAATACAAGTAGAAGAAGAAGAAGAAGAAATACAAGTAGAAGAAGAAGAAGAAATACAAGTAGAAGAAGAAGAAGAAATACAAGTAGAAGAAGAAGAACAAGAAATACAAGTAGAAGAAGAAGAAGAAGAAATACAAGTAGAAGAAGAAGAAGAAGAAGAAATACAAGTAGAAGAAGAAGAAGAAGAAGAAGAAATACAAGTAGAAGAAGAAGAAGAAGAAAAACAAGTAGAAGAAGAAGAAGAAGAAGAAATACAAGTAGAAGAAGAAGAAGAAGAAGAAGAAGAAGAAGAAGAAATACAAGTAGAAGAAGAAGAAGAAGAAATACAAGTAGAAGAAGAAGAAGAAGAAGAAGAAGAAGAAGAAATACAAGTAGAAGAAGAAGAAGAAATACAAGTAGTAGAAGAAGAAGAAGAAGAAGAAGAAGAAGAAATACAAGTAGAAGAAGAAGAAGAAGAAGAAGAAGAAGAAGAAGAAGAAGATGAAGAAGAAGAAGAAGAAATACAAGTAGAAGAAGAAGAAGAAGAAATACAAGTAGAAGAAGAAGAAGAAGAAATACAAGTAGAAGAAGAAGAAGAAGAAGAAATACAAGTAGAAGAAGAAGAAGAAATACAAGTAGAAGAAGAAGAAGAAGAAGAAGAAGAAATACAAGTAGAAGAAGAAGAAGAAGAAGAAGAAGAAATACAAGTAGAAGAAGAAGAAGAAGAAGAAGAAGAAGAAATACAAGTAGAAGAAGAAGAAGAAGAAATACAAGTAGAAGAAGAAGAAGAAGAAGAAGAAGAAATACAAGTAGAAGAAGAAGAAGAAATACAAGTAGTAGAAGAAGAAGAAGAAGAAATACAAGTAGTAGAAGAAGAAGAAGAAGAAGAAGAAGAAGAAGAAATACAAGTAGAAGAAGAAGAAGAAGAAGAAGAAGGAATACAAGTAGAAGAAGAAGAAGAAGAAATACAAGTAGAAGAAGAAGAAGAAGAAGAAGAAGAAATACAAGTAGAAGAAGAAGAAGAAGAAGAAGAAGAAGAAATACAAGTAGAAGAAGAAGAAGAAATACAAGTAGTAGAAGAAGAAGAAGAAGGAATACAAGTAGAAGAAGAAGAAGAAGAAGAAATACAAGTAGAAGAAGAAGAAGAAGAAGAAATACAAGTAGAAGAAGAAGAAGAAGAAGAAGAAGAAGAAGAAATACAAGTAGAAGAAGAAGAAGAAGAAGAAGAAGAAGAAATACAAGTAGAAGAAGAAGAAGAAGAAATACAAGTAGAAGAAGAAGAAGAAGAAATACAAGTAGAAGAAGAAGAAGAAGAAATACAAGTAGAAGAAGAAGAAGAAGAAGAAGAAGAAGAAGAAGAAGAAGAAGAAGAAGAAATACAAGTAGAAGAAGAAGAAGAAGAAGAAGAAGAAGAAAAAATACAAGTAGAAGAAGAAGAAGAAGAAATACAAGTAGAAGAAGAAGAAGAAATACAAGTAGAAGAAGAAGAAGAAGAAGAAGAAATACAAGTAGAAGAAGAAGAAGAAGAAGAAATACAAGTAGAAGAAGAAGAAGAAATACAAGTAGAAGAAGAAGAAGAAGAAGAAGAAGAAGAAATACAAGTAGAAGAAGAAGAAGAAGAAGAAGAAGAAATACAAGTAGAAGAAGAAGAAGAAGAAGAAGAAGAAGAAGAAGAAGAAGAAGAAGAAATACAAGTAGAAGAAGAAGAAGAAGAAATACAAGTAGAAGAAGAAGAATAAGAAATACAAGTAGAAGAAGAAGAAGAAGAAGAAGAAGAAGAAGAAGAAGAAGAAGAAATACAAGTAGAAGAAGAAGAAGAAGAAGAAGAAGAAGAAGAAAAAATACAAGTAGAAGAAGAAGAAGAAGAAATACAAGTAGAAGAAGAAGAAGAAATACAAGTAGAAGAAGAAGAAGAAGAAGAAGAAATACAAGTAGAAGAAGAAGAAGAAGAAGAAATACAAGTAGAAGAAGAAGAAGAAATACAAGTAGAAGAAGAAGAAGAAGAAGAAGAAGAAATACAAGTAGAAGAAGAAGAAGAAGAAGAAGAAGAAGAAATACAAGTAGAAGAAGAAGAAGAAGAAGAAGAAGAAGAAGAAGAAGAAGAAGAAGAAGAAGAAGAAGAAATACAAGTAGAAGAAGAAGAAGAAGAAATACAAGTAGAAGAAGAAGAAGAAGAAGAAGAAATACAAGTAGAAGAAGAAATACAAGTAGAAGAAGAAGAAGAAGAAATACAAGTAGAAGAAGAAGAAGAAATACAAGTAGAAGAAGAAGAAGAAATACAAGTAGAAGAAGAAGAAGAAGAAGAAGAAGAAGAAGAAGAAATACAAGTAGAAGAAGAAGAAGAAGAAGAAATACAAGTAGAAGAAGAAGAAGAAATACAAGTAAAATAAGAAGAAGAAGAAGAAGAAATACAAGTAGAAGAAGAAGAAGAAATACAAGTAGTAGAAGAAGAAGAAGAAGAAGAAGAAGAAGAAATACAAGTAGAAGAAGAAGAAGAAGAAGAAGAAGATGAAGAAGAAGAAGAAATACAAGTAGAAGAAGAAGAAGAAGAAGAAGAAATACAAGAAGAAGAAGAAGAAATACAAGTAGAAGAAGAAGAAGAAGAAGAAGAAATACAAGTAGAAGAAGAAGAAGAAATACAAGTAGAAGAAGAAGAACAAGAAATACAAGTAGAAGAAGAAGAAGAAGAAATACAAGTAGAAGAAGAAGAAGAAGAAGAAGAAATACAAGTAGAAGAAGAAGAAGAAGAAGAAGAAGAAGAAATACAAGTAGAAGAAGAAGAAGAAGAAGAAGAAATACAAGTAGAAGAAGAAGAAGAAGAAAAACAAGTAGAAGAAGAAGAAGAAGAAGAAATACAAGTAGTAGAAGAAGAAGAAGAAATACAAGTAGAAGAAGAAGAAGAAGAAATACAAGTAGAAGAAGAAGAAGAAGAAATACAAGTAGAAGAAGAAGAAGAAGAAATACAAGTAGAAGAAGAAGAATAAGAAATACAAGTAGAAGAAGAAGAAGAAGAAGAAATACAAGTAGAAGAAGAAGAAGAAGAAGAAGAAGAAGAAGAAGAAATACAAGTAGAAGAAGAAGAAGAAGAAGAAATACAAGTAGAAGAAGAAGAAGAAGAAGAAGAAGAAGAAGAAGAAGAAGAAGAAGAAGAAGAAATACAAGTAGAAGAAGAAGAAGAAGAAGAAGAAGAAGAAGAAGAAGAAGAAATACAAGTAGAAGAAGAAGAAGAAGAAGAAGAAGAAATACAAGTAGAAGAAGAAGAAGAAGAAGAAGAAGAAATACAAGTAGAAGAAGAAGAAGAAGAAGAAGAAGAAGAAATACAAGTAGAAGAAGAAGAAGAAGAAATACAAGTAGAAGAAGAAGAAGAAATACAAGTAGAAGAAGAAGAAGAAGAAGAAGAAGAAGAAGAAGAAGAAGAAGAAGAAATACAAGTAGAAGAAGAAGAAGAAGAAGAAATACAAGTAGAAGAAGAAGAAGAAATACAAGTAGAAGAAGAAGAAGAAGAAGAAGAAGAAGAAATACAAGTAGAAGAAGAAGAAGAAATACAAGTAGTAGAAGAAGAAGAAGAAGAAGAAGAAGAAATACAAGTAGAAGAAGAAGAAGAAGAAGAAGAAGAAGATGAAGAAGAAGAAGAAGAAATACAAGTAGAAGAAGAAGAAGAAGAAATACAAGTAGAAGAAGAAGAAGAAGAAATACAAGTAGAAGAAGAAGAAGAAATACAAGTAGAAGAAGAAGAAGAAATACAAGTAGAAGAAGAAGAACAAGAAATACAAGTAGAAGAAGAAGAAGAAGAAATACAAGTAGAAGAAGAAGAAGAAGAAGAAATACAAGTAGAAGAAGAAGAAGAAGAAGAAGAAATACAAGTAGAAGAAGAAGAAGAAGAAAAACAAGTAGAAGAAGAAGAAGAAGAAGAAATACAAGTAGAAGAAGAAGAAGAAGAAGAAGAAGAAGAAGAAGAAATACAAGTAGAAGAAGAAGAAGAAGAAATACAAGTAGAAGAAGAAGAAGAAGAAGAAGAAGAAGAAGAAATACAAGTAGAAGAAGAAGAAGAAATACAAGTAGTAGAAGAAGAAGAAGAAGAAGAAGAAGAAGAAATACAAGTAGAAGAAGAAGAAGAAGAAGAAGAAGAAGAAGAAGAAGAAGATGAAGAAGAAGAAGAAGAAATACAAGTAGAAGAAGAAGAAGAAGAAATACAAGTAGAAGAAGAAGAAGAAGAAATACAAGTAGAAGAAGAAGAAGAAGAAGAAATACAAGTAGAAGAAGAAGAAGAAATACAAGTAGAAGAAGAAGAAGAAGAAGAAGAAGAAATACAAGTAGAAGAAGAAGAAGAAGAAGAAGAAGAAATACAAGTAGAAGAAGAAGAAGAAGAAGAAGAAGAAGAAATACAAGTAGAAGAAGAAGAAGAAGAAATACAAGTAGAAGAAGAAGAAGAAGAAGAAGAAGAAATACAAGTAGAAGAAGAAGAAGAAATACAAGTAGTAGAAGAAGAAGAAGAAGAAATACAAGTAGTAGAAGAAGAAGAAGAAGAAGAAGAAGAAGAAGAAATACAAGTAGAAGAAGAAGAAGAAGAAGAAGAAGGAATACAAGTAGAAGAAGAAGAAGAAGAAATACAAGTAGAAGAAGAAGAAGAAGAAGAAGAAGAAATACAAGTAGAAGAAGAAGAAGAAGAAGAAGAAGAAGAAATACAAGTAGAAGAAGAAGAAGAAATACAAGTAGTAGAAGAAGAAGAAGAAGGAATACAAGTAGAAGAAGAAGAAGAAGAAGAAATACAAGTAGAAGAAGAAGAAGAAGAAGAAATACAAGTAGAAGAAGAAGAAGAAGAAGAAGAAGAAGAAGAAATACAAGTAGAAGAAGAAGAAGAAGAAGAAGAAGAAGAAGAAATACAAGTAGAAGAAGAAGAAGAAGAAATACAAGTAGAAGAAGAAGAAGAAGAAATACAAGTAGAAGAAGAAGAAGAAGAAATACAAGTAGAAGAAGAAGAAGAAGAAGAAGAAGAAGAAGAAGAAGAAGAAGAAGAAGAAATACAAGTAGAAGAAGAAGAAGAAGAAGAAGAAGAAGAAAAAATACAAGTAGAAGAAGAAGAAGAAGAAATACAAGTAGAAGAAGAAGAAGAAATACAAGTAGAAGAAGAAGAAGAAGAAGAAGAAATACAAGTAGAAGAAGAAGAAGAAGAAGAAATACAAGTAGAAGAAGAAGAAGAAATACAAGTAGAAGAAGAAGAAGAAGAAGAAGAAGAAGAAATACAAGTAGAAGAAGAAGAAGAAGAAGAAGAAGAAATACAAGTAGAAGAAGAAGAAGAAGAAGAAGAAGAAGAAGAAGAAGAAGAAGAAGAAATACAAGTAGAAGAAGAAGAAGAAGAAATACAAGTAGAAGAAGAAGAATAAGAAATACAAGTAGAAGAAGAAGAAGAAGAAGAAGAAGAAGAAGAAGAAGAAGAAGAAATACAAGTAGAAGAAGAAGAAGAAGAAGAAGAAGAAGAAGAAAAAATACAAGTAGAAGAAGAAGAAGAAGAAATACAAGTAGAAGAAGAAGAAGAAATACAAGTAGAAGAAGAAGAAGAAGAAGAAGAAATACAAGTAGAAGAAGAAGAAGAAGAAGAAATACAAGTAGAAGAAGAAGAAGAAATACAAGTAGAAGAAGAAGAAGAAGAAGAAGAAGAAATACAAGTAGAAGAAGAAGAAGAAGAAGAAGAAGAAGAAATACAAGTAGAAGAAGAAGAAGAAGAAGAAGAAGAAGAAGAAGAAGAAGAAGAAGAAGAAGAAGAAGAAATACAAGTAGAAGAAGAAGAAGAAGAAATACAAGTAGAAGAAGAAGAAGAAGAAGAAGAAATACAAGTAGAAGAAGAAATACAAGTAGAAGAAGAAGAAGAAGAAATACAAGTAGAAGAAGAAGAAGAAATACAAGTAGAAGAAGAAGAAGAAATACAAGTAGAAGAAGAAGAAGAAGAAGAAGAAGAAGAAGAAGAAATACAAGTAGAAGAAGAAGAAGAAGAAGAAATACAAGTAGAAGAAGAAGAAGAAATACAAGTAAAATAAGAAGAAGAAGAAGAAGAAATACAAGTAGAAGAAGAAGAAGAAATACAAGTAGTAGAAGAAGAAGAAGAAGAAGAAGAAGAAGAAATACAAGTAGAAGAAGAAGAAGAAGAAGAAGAAGATGAAGAAGAAGAAGAAATACAAGTAGAAGAAGAAGAAGAAGAAGAAGAAATACAAGAAGAAGAAGAAGAAATACAAGTAGAAGAAGAAGAAGAAGAAGAAGAAATACAAGTAGAAGAAGAAGAAGAAATACAAGTAGAAGAAGAAGAACAAGAAATACAAGTAGAAGAAGAAGAAGAAGAAATACAAGTAGAAGAAGAAGAAGAAGAAGAAGAAATACAAGTAGAAGAAGAAGAAGAAGAAGAAGAAGAAGAAATACAAGTAGAAGAAGAAGAAGAAGAAGAAGAAATACAAGTAGAAGAAGAAGAAGAAGAAAAACAAGTAGAAGAAGAAGAAGAAGAAGAAATACAAGTAGTAGAAGAAGAAGAAGAAATACAAGTAGAAGAAGAAGAAGAAGAAATACAAGTAGAAGAAGAAGAAGAAGAAATACAAGTAGAAGAAGAAGAAGAAGAAATACAAGTAGAAGAAGAAGAATAAGAAATACAAGTAGAAGAAGAAGAAGAAGAAGAAATACAAGTAGAAGAAGAAGAAGAAGAAGAAGAAGAAGAAGAAGAAATACAAGTAGAAGAAGAAGAAGAAGAAGAAATACAAGTAGAAGAAGAAGAAGAAGAAGAAGAAGAAGAAGAAGAAGAAGAAGAAGAAGAAGAAATACAAGTAGAAGAAGAAGAAGAAGAAGAAGAAGAAGAAGAAGAAGAAGAAATACAAGTAGAAGAAGAAGAAGAAGAAGAAGAAGAAATACAAGTAGAAGAAGAAGAAGAAATACAAGTAGAAGAAGAAGAAGAAGAAGAAATACAAGTAGAAGAAGAAGAAGAAGAAGAAGAAATACAAGTAGAAGAAGAAGAAGAAGAAGAAGAAGAAATACAAGTAGAAGAAGAAGAAGAAGAAGAAGAAGAAGAAGAAGAAGAAATACAAGTAGAAGAAGAAGAAGAAGAAGAAGAAGAAGAAATACAAGTAGAAGAAGAAGAAGAAGAAGAAGAAGAAGAAGAAGAAGAAGAAGAAGAAGAAATACAAGTAGAAGAAGAAGAAGAAGAAGAAGAAATACAAGTAGAAGAAGAAGAAGAAGAAGAAGAAGAAGAAGAAGAAGAAATACAAGTAGAAGAAGAAGAAGAAGAAGAAGAAATACAAGTAGAAGAAGAAGAAGAAGAAGAAGAAGAAGAAGAAGAAGAAATACAAGTAGAAGAAGAAGAAGAAGAAATACAAGTAGAAGAAGAAGAAGAAGAAGAAGAAGAAGAAATACAAGTAGAAGAAGAAGAAGAAGAAATACAAGTAGAAGAAGAAGAAGAAATACAAGTAGTAGAAGAAGAAGAAGAAATACAAGTAGAAGAAGAAGAAGAAGAAGAAATACAAGTAGAAGAAGAAGAAGAAATACAAGTAGAAGAAGAAGAAGAAGAAGAAGAAGAAGAAGAAATACAAGTAGAAGAAGAAGAAGAAGAAGAAGAAATACAAGTAGAAGAAGAAGAAGAAGAAGAAGAAGAAGAAGAAGAAATACAAGTAGAAGAAGAAGAAGAAGAAATACAAGTAGAAGAAGAAGAAGAAGAAGAAGAAATACAAGTAGAAGAAGAAGAAGAAGAAGAAGAAGAAGAAGAAGAAGAAGAAGAAGAAATACAAGTAGAAGAAGAAGAAGAAGAAATACAAGTAGAAGAAGAAGAAGAAATACAAGTAGAAGAAGAAGAAGAAGAAGAAGAAGAAGAAGAAGAATTACAAGTAGAAGAAGAAGAAGAAGAAGAAATACAAGTAGAAGAAGAAGAAGAAATACAAGTAGAAGAAGAAGAAGAAGAAGAAATACAAGTAGAAGAAGAAGAAGAAATACAAGTAGTAGAAGAAGAAGAAGAAGAAGAAGAAATACAAGTAGAAGAAGAAGAAGAAGAAGAAGAAGATGAAGAAGAAGAAGAAGAAATACAAGTAGAAGAAGAAGAAGAAGAAGAAGAAATACAAGTAGAAGAAGAAGAAGAAGAAGAAATACAAGTAGAAGAAGAAGAAGAAGAAATACAAGTAGAAGAAGAAGAAGAAGAAATACAAGAAGAAGAAGAAGAAGAAGATATACAAGTAGAAGAAGAAGAAGAAGAAATACAAGTAGAAGAAGAAGAAGAAGAAGAAGAAATACAAGTAGAAGAAGAAGAAGAAGAAATACAAGTAGAAGAAGAAGAAGAAGAAGAAATACAAGTAGTAGAAGAAGAAGAAGAAATACAAGTAGAAGAAGAAGAAGAAGAAATACAAGTAGAAGAAGAAGAAGAAGAAATACAAGTAGAAGAAGAAGAAGAAGAAATACAAGTAGAAGAAGAAGAATAAGAAATACAAGTAGAAGAAGAAGAAGAAGAAGAAGAAGAAGAAGAAGAAGAAATACAAGTAGAAGAAGAAGAAGAAGAAGAAAAAATACAAGTAGAAGAAGAAGAAGAAGAAGAAATACAAGTAGAAGAAGAAGAAGAAATACAAGTAGAAGAAGAAGAAGAAGAAGAAGAAGAAGAAATACAAGTAGAAGAAGAAGAAGAAGAAGAAATACAAGTAGAAGAAGAAGAAGAAATACAAGTAGAAGAAGAAGAAGAAGAAGAAGAAGAAGAAGAAAAAATACAAGTAGAAGAAGAAGAAGAAGAAGAAATACAAGTAGAAGAAGAAGAAGAAGAAGAAATACAAGTAGAAGAAGAAGAAGAAATACAAGTAGAAGAAGAAGAAGAAGAAGAAATACAAGTAGAAGAAGAAGAAGAAATACAAGTAGAAGAAGAAGAAGAAGAAGAAGAAGAAGAAGAAGAAGAAGAAGAAGAAGAAGAAGAAGAAGAAGAAATACAAGTAGAAGAAGAAGAAGAAGAAGAAGAAGAAGAAGAAGAAGAAGAAGAAGAAGAAGAAGAAGAAGAAGAAGAAGAAATACAAGTAGAAGAAGAAGAAGAAGAAGAAGAAATACAAGTAGAAGAAGAAGAAGAAGAAGAAGAAGAAATACAAGTAGAAGAAGAAGAAGAAGAAGAAGAAGAAGAAATACAAGTAGAAGAAGAAGAAGAAGAAATACAAGTAGAAGAAGAAGAAGAAGAAGAAGAAATACAAGTAGAAGAAGAAGAAGAAGAAGAAAAAGAAGAAATATAAGTAGAAGAAGAAGAAGAGGAAGAAGAAATACAAGTAGAAGAAGAAGAAGAAGAAGAAGAAGAAGAAGAAGAAGAAGAAGAAGAAGAAGAAGAAATACAAGTAGAAGAAGAAGAAGAAGAAGAAGAAGAAGAAATACAAGTAGTAGAAGAAG
>NW_027223053.1:265000-267500 GCF_043380555.1 Nothobranchius furzeri | reverse complement strand
AGAAGAAGAAGAAGAAGAAGAAGAAGAAATACAAGTAGAAGAAGAAGAAGAAGAAGAAATACAAGTAGAAGAAGAAGAAGAAATACAAGTAGAAGAAGAAGAAGAAGAAGAAGAAGAAGAAGAAGAAATACAAGTAGAAGAAGAAGAAGAAGAAGAAATACAAGTAGAAGAAGAAGAAGAAATACAAGTAGAAGAAGAAGAAGAAGAAGAAATACAAGTAGAAGAAGAAGAAGAAATGCAAGTAGTAGAAGAAGAAGAAGAAGAAGAAGAAGAAATACAAGTAGAAGAAGAAGAAGAAGAAGAAGAAGAAGAAGATGAAGAAGAAGAAGAAGAAATACAAGTAGAAGAAGAAGAAGAAGAAGAAGAAGAAATACAAGTAGAAGAAGAAGAAGAAGAAATACAAGTAGAAGAAGAAGAAGAAGAAGAAGAAATACAAGTAGAAGAAGAAGAAGAAGAAATACAAGTAGAAGAAGAAGAAGAAGAAGAAGAAGAAGAAATACAAGTAGAAGAAGAAGAAGAAGAAGAAGAAGAAATACAAGTAGAAGAAGAAGAAGAAGAAATACAAGAAGAAGAAGAAGAAGAAGAAATACAAGTAGAAGAAGAAGAAGAAGAAATACAAGTAGAAGAAGAAGAAGAAGAAGAAGAAATACAAGTAGAAGAAGAAGAAGAAGAAATACAAGTAGAAGAAGAAGAAGAAGAAGAAATACAAGTAGTAGAAGAAGAAGAAGAAATACAAGTAGAAGAAGAAGAAGAAGAAATACAAGTAGAAGAAGAAGAAGAAGAAATACAAGTAGAAGAAGAAGAATAAGAAATACAAGTAGAAGAAGAAGAAGAAGAAGAAGAAGAAGAAATACAAGTAGAAGAAGAAGAAGAAGAAGAAAAAATACAAGTAGAAGAAGAAGAAGAAGAAGAAGAAATACAAGTAGAAGAAGAAGAAGAAATACAAGTAGAAGAAGAAGAAGAAGAAGAAGAAGAAGAAGAAGAAGAAGAAGAAGAAGAAGAAGAAGAAATACAAGTAGAAGAAGAAGAAGAAGAAGAAATACAAGTAGAAGAAGAAGAAGAAATACAAGTAGAAGAAGAAGAAGAAGAAGAAGAAGAAGAAAAAATACAAGTAGAAGAAGAAGAAGAAGAAGAAGAAGAAATACAAGTAGAAGAAGAAGAAGAAGAAGAAATACAAGTAGAAGAAGAAGAAGAAATACAAGTAGAAGAAGAAGAAGAAGAAGAAATACAAGTAGAAGAAGAAGAAGAAATACAAGTAGAAGAAGAAGAAGAAGAAGAAGAAGAAGAAGAAGAAGAAGAAGAAGAAATACAAGTAGAAGAAGAAGAAGAAGAAGAAGAAGAAGAAGAAGAAATACAAGTAGAAGAAGAAGAAGAAGAAGAAGAAATACAAGTAGAAGAAGAAGAAGAAGAAGAAGAAATACAAGTAGAAGAAGAAGAAGAAGAAGAAGAAATACAAGTAGAAGAAGAAGAAGAAGAAGAAATACAAGTAGAAGAAGAAGAAGAAGAAGAAGAAGAAGAAGAAGAAGAAGAAGAAATACAAGTAGAAGAAGAAGAAGAAGAAGAAAAAGAAGAAATATAAGTAGAAGAAGAAGAAGAGGAAGAAGAAATACAAGTAGAAGAAGAAGAAGAAGAAGAAGAAGAAGAAGAAGAAGAAGAAGAAGAAGAAGAAGAAGAAATACAAGTAGAAGAAGAAGAAGAAGAAGAAGAAATACAAGTAGAAGAAGAAGAAGAAGAAGAAGAAGAAGAAGAAGAAGAAATACAAGTAGAAGAAGAAGAAGAAGAAGAAATACAAGTAGAAGAAGAAGAAGAAGAAATACAAGTAGAAGAAGAAGAAGAAGAAGAAGAAGAAATACAAGTAGAAGAAGAAGAAGAAGAAATACAAGTAGAAGAAGAAGAAGAAATACAAGTAGTAGAAGAAGAAGAAGAAATACAAGTAGAAGAAGAAGAAGAAGAAGAAATACAAGTAGAAGAAGAAGAAGAAATACAAGTAGAAGAAGAAGAAGAAGAAGAAATACAAGTAGAAGAAGAAGAAGAAGAAGAAGAAATACAAGTAGAAGAAGAAGAAGAAGAAGAAGAAGAAGAAGAAGAAATACAAGTAGAAGAAGAAGAAGAAGAAATACAAGTAGAAGAAGAAGAAGAAGAAGAAGAAGAAGAAATACAAGTAGAAGAAGAAGAAGAAGAAGAAGAAGAAGAAGAAGAAGAAGAAGAAGAAGAAATACAAGTAGAAGAAGAAGAAGAAGAAATACAAGTAGAAGAAGAAGAAGAAATACAAGTAGAAGAAGAAGAAGAAGAAGAAGAAATACAAGTAGAAGAAGAAGAAGAAGAAGAAATACAAGTAGAAGAAGAAGAAGAAATACAAGTAGAAGAAGAAGAAGAAGAAGAAATACAAGTAGAAGAAGAAGAAGAAATACAAGTAGTAGAAGAAGAAGAAGAAGAAGAAGAAGAAATACAAGTAGAAGAAGAAGAAGAAGAAGAAGAAGAAGATGAAGAAGAAGAAGAA
>NW_027223053.1:235000-237500 GCF_043380555.1 Nothobranchius furzeri | reverse complement strand
AAATACAAGTAGAAGAAGAAGAAGAAATACAAGTAGAAGAAGAAGAAGAAGAAGAAATACAAGTAGAAGAAGAAGAAGAAATACAAGTAGAAGAAGAAGAAGAAGAAGAAGAAGAAGAAGAAGAAGAAGAAGAAGAAATACAAGTAGAAGAAGAAGAAGAAGAAGAAGAAATACAAGTAGAAGAAGAAGAAGAAGAAGAAATACAAGTAGAAGAAGAAGAAGAAGAAGAAGAAGAAGAAGAAGAAGAAGAAGAAGAAGAAGAAATACAAGTAGAAGAAGAAGAAGAAGAAGAAGAAATACAAGTAGAAGAAGAAGAAGAAGAAGAAGAAGAAATACAAGTAGAAGAAGAAGAAGAAGAAATACAAGTAGAAGAAGAAGAAGAAGAAATACAAGTAGAAGAAGAAGAAGAAGAAATACAAGTAGAAGAAGAAGAAGAAATACAAGTAGTAGAAGAAGAAGAAGAAATACAAGTAGAAGAAGAAGAAGAAGAAGAAATACAAGTAGAAGAAGAAGAAATACAAGTAGAAGAAGAAGAAGAAGAAGAAGAAGAAATACAAGTAGAAGAAGAAGAAGAAGAAGAAGAAGAAGAAATACAAGTAGAAGAAGAAGAAGAAGAAGAAGAAGAAGAAGAAGAAATACAAGTAGAAGAAGAAGAAGAAGAAGAAGAAGAAGAAGAAGAAGAAGAAATACAAGTAGAAGAAGAAGAAGAAGAAGAAGAAGAAGAAGAAGAAGAAGAAGAAATACAAGTAGAAGAAGAAGAAGAAGTAATACAAGAAGAAGAAGAAGAAGAAGAAGAAGAAATACAAGTAGAAGAAGCAGAAGAAGAAATACAAGTAGAAGAAGAAGAAGAAGAAGAAGAAGAAATACAAGTAGAAGAAGAAGAAGAAGAAGAAGAAGAAAAAATACAAGTAGAAGAAGAAGAAGAAGAAGAAATACAAGTAGAAGAAGAAGAAGAAATACAAGTAGAAGAAGAAGAAGAAGAAGAAATACAAGTAGAAGAAGAAGAAGAAGAAGAAATACAAGTAGAAGAAGAAGAAGAAATACAAGTAGAAGAAGAAGAAGAAGAAGAAGAAGAAGAAGAAGAAGAAGAAGAAATACAAGTAGAAGAAGAAGAAGAAGAAATACAAGTAGAAGAAGAAGAAGAAGAAGAAGAAGAAGAAATACAAGTAGAAGAAGAAGAAGAAGAAGAAGAAGCAATACAAGTAGAAGAAGAAGAAGAAGAAGAACTACAAGTAGAAGAAGAAGAAGAAATACAAGTAGAAGAAGAAGAAGAAGAAGAAGAAGAAGAAGAAATACAAGTAGACGAAGAAGAAGAAATACAAGTAGTAGAAGAAGAAGAAGAAGAAGAAGAAGAAGAAGAAGAAGAAGAAGAAGAAGAAGAAGAAGAAGAAGAAGAAGAAGAAATACAAGTAGAAGAAGAAGAAGAAGAAGAAGAAGAAGAAGAAGAAGAAGAAGAAAAAATACAAGTAGAAGAAGAAGAAGAAGAAGAAATACAAGTAGAAGAAGAAGAAGAAATACAAGTAGAAGAAGAAGAAGAAGAAGAAATACAAGTAGAAGAAGAAGAAGAAATACAAGTAGAAGAAGAAGAAGAAGAAGAAGAAGAAGAAATACAAGTAGAAGAAGAAGAAGAAGAAGAAGAAGAAGAAGAAGAAATACAAGTAGAAGAAGAAGAAGAAGAAGAAGAAGAAGAAGAAGAAGAAGAAGAAATACAAGTAGAAGAAGAAGAAGAAGAAGAAGAAATACAAGTAGAAGAAGAAGAAGAAATACAAGTAGAAGAAGAAGAAGAAGAAGAAGAAATACAAGTAGAAGAAGAAGAAGAAATACAAGTAGTAGAAGAAGAAGAAGAAGAAGAAGAAGAAATACAAGTAGAAGAAGAAGAAGAAGAAGAAGAAGAAGAAGAAGAAGATGAAGAAGAAGAAGAATAAATACAAGTAGAAGAAGAAGAAGAAGAAGAAGAAATACAAGTAGAAGAAGAAGAAGAAGAAATACAAGTAGAAGAAGAAGAAGAAGAAGAAGAAATACAAGTAGAAGAAGAAGAAGAAATACAAGTAGAAGAAGAAGAACAAGAAATACAAGTAGAAGAAGAAGAAGAAGAAATACAAGTAGAAGAAGAAGAAGAAGAAGAAGAAATACAAGTAGAAGAAGAAGAAGAAGAAGAAGAAATACAAGTAGAAGAAGAAGAAGAAGAAGAAGAAATACAAGTAGAAGAAGAAGAAGAAGAAAAACAAGTAGAAGAAGAAGAAGAAGAAGAAATACAAGTAGTAGAAGAAGAAGAAGAAATACAAGTAGAAGAAGAAGAAGAAGAAATACAAGTAGAAGAAGAAGAAGAAGAAATACAAGTAGAAGAAGAAGAAGAAGAAATACAAGTAGAAGAAGAAGAATAAGAAATACAAGTAGAAGAAGAAGAAGAAGAAGAAGAAGAAGAAGAAGAAGAAGAAGAAGAAGAAGAAATACAAGTAGAAGAAGAAGAAGAAGAAGAAGAAGAAGAAGAAATACAAGT
>NW_027223053.1:187500-192500 GCF_043380555.1 Nothobranchius furzeri | reverse complement strand
GAAGAAGAAGAAATACAAGTAGAAGAAGAAGAAGAAGAAGAAGAAATACAAGTAGAAGAAGAAGAAGAAGAAGAAGAAGAAGAAGAAGAAGAAGAAATACAAGTAGAAGAAGAAGAAGAAGAAATACAAGTAGAAGAAGAAGAAGAAATACAAGTAGAAGAAGAAGAAGAAGAAGAAGAAGAAGAAGAAGAAGAAATACAAGTAGAAGAAGAAGAAGAAGAAGAAATACAAGTAGAAGAAGAAGAAGAAATACAAGTAGAAGAAGAAGAAGAAGAAGAAGAAATACAAGTAGAAGAAGAAGAAGAAATACAAGTAGTAGAAGAAGAAGAAGAAGAAGAAGAAATACAAGTAGAAGAAGAAGAAGAAGAAGAAGAAGAAGAAGAAGATGAAGAAGAAGAAGAAGAAATACAAGTAGAAGAAGAAGAAGAAGAAGAAGAAGAAGAAGAAGAAGAAATACAAGTAGAAGAAGAAGAAATACAAGTAGAAGAAGAAGAATAAGAAGAAGAAATACAAGTAGAAGAAGAAGAAGAAGAAGAAGAAGAAGAAGAAGAAGAAGAAGAAATACAAGTAGAAGAAGAAGAACAAGAAATACAAGTAGAAGAAGAAGAAGAAGAAATACAAGTAGAAGAAGAAGAAGAAGAAGAAGAAGAAATACAAGTAGAAGAAGAAGAAGAAGAAGAAGAAATACAAGTAGAAGAAGAAGAAGAAGAAATACAAGTAGAAGAAGAAGAAGAAGAAGAAGAAGAAATACAAGTAGAAGAAGAAGAAGAAGAAATACAAGTAGAAGAAGAAGAAGAAGAAGAAATACAAGTAGTAGAAGAAGAAGAAATACAAGTAGAAGAAGAAGAAGAAGAAATACAAGTAGAAGAAGAAGAAGAAGAAGAAATACAAGTAGAAGAAGAAGAAGAAGAAATACAAGTAGAAGAAGAAGAATAAGAAATACAAGTAGAAGAAGAAGAAGAAGAAGAAGAAGAAGAAATACAAGTAGAAGAAGAAGAAGAAGAAGAAGAAGAAGAAAAAATACAAGTAGAAGAAGAAGAAGAAGAAGAAATACAAGTAGAAGAAGAAGAAGAAATACAAGTAGAAGAAGAAGAAGAAGAAGAAGAAGAAGAAATACAAGTAGAAGAAGAAGAAGAAGAAATACAAGTAGAAGAAGAAGAAGAAATACAAGTAGAAGAAGAAGAAGAAGAAGAAGAAGAAGAAGAAGAAGAAGAAGAAGAAGAAGAAATACAAGTAGAAGAAGAAGAAGAAGAAGAAGAAGAAGAAGAAGAAGAAGAAATACAAGTAGAAGAAGAAGAAGAAGAAGAAGAAATACAAGTAGAAGAAGAAGAAGAAATACAAGTAGAAGAAGAAGAAGAAGAAGAAATACAAGTAGAAGAAGAAGAAGAAATACAAGTAGAAGAAGAAGAAGAAGAAGAAGAAGAAATACAAGTAGAAGAAGAAGAAGAAGAAGAAGAAGAAGAAATACAAGTAGAAGAAGAAGAAGAAGAAGAAATACAAGTAGAAGAAGAAGAAGAAGAAGAAGAAGAAGAAATACAAGTAGAAGAAGAAGAAGAAGAAGAAGAAGAAGAAGAATAAATACAAGTAGAAGAAGAAGAAGAAATACAAGTAGAAGAAGAAGAAGAAGAAGAAATACAAGTAGAAGAAGAAGAAGAAATACAAGTAGAAGAAGAAGAAGAAGAAGAAGAAGAAGAAGAAATACAAGTAGAAGAAGAAGAAGAAGAAGAAGAAGAAGAAGAAGAAATACAAGTAGAAGAAGAAGAAGAAGAAGAAATACAAGTAGAAGAAGAAGAAGAAGAAGAAGAAGAAGAAGAAGAAGAAATACAAGTAGAAGAAGAAGAAGAAGAAGAAGAAGAAATACAAGTAGAAGAAGAAGAAGAAGAAGAAGAAGAAGAAGAAGAAGAAGAAGAAGAAGAAGAAGAAGAAATACAAGTAGTAGAAGAAGAAGAAGAAGAAGAAGAAGAAGAAGAAGAAGAAATACAAGTAGAAGAAGAAGAAGAAATACAAGTAGAAGAAGAAGAAGAAGAAGAAATACAAGTAGAAGAATAAGAAGAAGAAGAAATACAAGTAGAAGAAGAAGAAGAAGAAATATAAGAAGAAGAAGAAGAAGAAGAAATACAAGTAGAAGAAGAAGAAGAAGAAATACAAGTAGAAGAAGAAGAAGAAGAAGAAGAAGAAATACAAGTAGAAGAAGAAGAAGAAGAAGAAGAAATACAAGTAGAAGAAGAAGAAGAAGAAGAAATACAAGTAGAAGAAGAAGAAGAAGAAGAAATACAAGTAGAAGAAGAAGAAGAAGAAGAAGAAGAAGAAGAAGAAGAAGAAGAAATACAAGTAGAAGAAGAAGAAGAAGAAGAAATACAAGTAGAAGAAGAAGAAGAAGAAGAAGAAATACAAGTAGAAGAAGAAGAAGAAGAAGAAAAAGAAGAAATATAAGTAGAAGAAGAAGAAGAAGAAGAAGAAGAAATACAAGTAGAAGAAGAAGAAAAGAAGAAGAAGAAGAAGAAGAAGAAGAAGAAGAAATACAAGTAGAAGAAGAAGAAGAAGAAGAAGAAGAAATACAAGTAGAAGAAGAAGAAGAAGAAGAAGAAGAAGAAGAAGAAGAAAAAGAAGAAATATAAGTAGAAGAAGAAGAAGAAATACAAGTAGAAGAAGAAGAAGAAGAAATACAAGTAGAAGAAGAAGAAGAAGAAGAAGAAGAAGAAGAAGAAGAAGAAGAAATACAAGTAGAAGAAGAAGAAGAAGAAGAAATACAAGTAGAAGAAGAAGAAGAAATACAAGTAGAAGAAGAAGAAGAAGAAGAAGAAATACAAGTAGAAGAAGAAGAAGAAGAAATACAAGTAGAAGAAGAAGAAGAAGAAATACAAGTAGAAGAAGAAGAAGAAGAAATACAAGTAGAAGAAGAAGAAGAAGAAGAAGAAATACAAGTAGAAGAAGAAGAAGAAGAAATACAAGTAGAAGAAGAAGAAGAAGAAGAAGAAATACAAGTAGAAGAAGAAGAAGAAGAAGAAGAAGAAGAAGAAGAAGAAGAAATACAAGTAGAAGAAGAAGAAGAAGAAGAAATACAAGTAGAAGAAGAAGAAGAAATACAAGTAGAAGAAGAAGAAGAAGAAGAAGAAGAAGAAATACAAGTAGAAGAAGAAGAAGAAGAAGAAGAAGAAATACAAGTAGAAGAAGAAGAAGAAGAAATACAAGTAGAAGAAGAAGAAGAAGAAATACAAGTAGAAGAAGAAGAAGAAGAAGAAATACAAGTAGAAGAAGAAGAAGAAGAAATACAAGTAGAAGAAGAAGAAGAAATACAAGTAGAAGAAGAAGAAGAAGAAGAAGAAGAAGAAGAAGAAGAAGAAGAAGAAGAAGAAGAAATACAAGTAGAAGAAGAAGAAGAAGAAGAAGAAATACAAGTAGAAGAAGAAGAAGAAGAAGAAGAAGAAATACAAGTAGAAGAAGAAGAAGAAGTAATACAAGAAGAAGAAGAAGAAGAAGAAATACAAGTAGAAGAAGAAGAAGAAGAAATACAAGTAGAAGAAGAAGAAGAAGAAATACAAGTAGAAGAAGAAGAAGAAGAAGAAGAAATACAAGTAGAAGAAGAAGAAGAAGAAGAAGAAGAAGAAGAAGAAGAAGAAATACAAGTAGAAGAAGAAGAAGAAGAAGAAGAAGAAGAAGAAGAAGAAGAAATACAAGTAGAAGAAGAAGAAGAAGAAGAAGAAATACAAGTAGAAGAAGAAGAAGAAATACAAGTAGAAGAAGAAGAAGAAGAAGAAGAAGAAATACAAGTAGAAGAAGAAGAAGAAGAAATACAAGAAGAAGAAGAAGAAGAAGAAATACAAGTAGAAGAAGAAGAAGAAGAAATACAAGTAGAAGAAGAAGAAGAAGAAGAAGAAATACAAGAAGAAGAAGAAGAAGAAGAAATACAAGTAGAAGAAGAAGAAGAAGAAATACAAGTAGAAGAAGAAGAAGAAGAGGAAATACAAGAAGAAGAAGAAGAAGAAGAAGAAGAAGAAGAAATACAAGAAGAAGAAGAAGAAGAAGAAGAAATACAAGTAGAAGAAGAAGAAGAAGAAGAAATACAAGTAGAAGAAGAAGAAGAAGAAGAAATACAAGAAGAAGAAGAAGAAGAAGAAATACAAGTAGAAGAAGAAGAAGAAGAAATACAAGTAGAAGAAGAAGAAGAAGAGGAAATACAAGAAGAAGAAGAAGAAGAAGAAGAAGAAGAAGAAGAAGAAGAAATACAAGTAGAAGAAGAAGAAGAAGAAATACAAGTAGAAGAAGAAGAAGAAATACAAGTAGAAGAAGAAGAAGAAGAAATACAAGTAGAAGAAGAAGAAGAAGAAGAAGAAATACAAGTAGAAGAAGAAGAAGAAGAAGAAGAAATACAAGTAGAAGAAGAAGAAGAAGAAATACAAGTAGAAGAAGAAGAAGAAGAAGAAGAAGAAGAAGAAGAAGAAGAAGAAGAAGAAGAAGAAGAAGAAGAAGAAATACAAGTAGAAGAAGAAGAAGAAGAAGAAGAAATACAAGTAGAAGAAGAAGAAGAAGAAATACAAGTAGAAGAAGAAGAAGAAGAAATACAAGTAGAAGAAGAAGAAGAAATACAAGTAGAAGAAGAAGAAGAAGAAACACAAGTAGAAGAAGAAGAAGAAGAAATACAAGTAGAAGAAGAAGAAGAAGAAGAAGAAGAAATACAAGTAGAAGAAGAAGAAGAAGAAGAAATACAAGTAGAAGAAGAAGAAGAAGAAATACAAGTAGAAGAAGAAGAAGAAGAAATACAAGTAGAAGAAGAAGAAGAAATACAAGTGGAAGAAGAAGAAGAAGAAATACAAGAAGAAGAAGAAGAAGAAGAAGAAGAAGAAATACAAGTAGAAGAAGAAGAAGAAGAAGAAATACAAGTAGAAGAAGAAGAAGAAGAAGAAGAAGAAGAAGAAGAAGAAGAAGAAGAAGAAGAAATACAAGTAGAAGAAGAAGAAGAAGAAGAAATACAAGTAGAAGAAGAAGAAGAAATACAAGTA
>NW_027223053.1:165000-172500 GCF_043380555.1 Nothobranchius furzeri | reverse complement strand
ACAAGTAGAAGAAGAAGAAGAAGAAGAAGAAATACAAGTAGAAGAAGAAGAAGAAGAAATACAAGTAGAAGAAGAAGAAGAAGAAGAAGAAGAAGAAATACAAGTAGAAGAAGAAGAAGAAGAAGAAGAAGAAGAAGAAGAAGAAATACAAGTAGAAGAAGAAGAAGAAGAAGAAGAAATACAAGTAGAAGAAGAAGAAGAAGTAATACAAGTAGAAGAAGAAGAAGAAGAAGAAATACAAGTAGAAGAAGAAGAAAAAGAAATACAAGTAGAAGAAGAAGAAGAAGAAATACAAGTAGAAGAAGAAGAAGAAGAAGAAGAAGAAGAAATACAAGTAGAAGAAGAAGAAGAAGAAGAAGAAGAAGAAGAAGAAGAAATACAAGTAGAAGAAGAAGAAGAAGAAGAAGAAATACAAGTAGAAGAAGAAGAAGAAGAAGAAATACAAGTAGAAGAAGAAGAAGAAGAAGAAATACAAGTAGAAGAAGAAGAAGAAGAAGAAATACAAGTAGAAGAAGAAGAAGAAGAAGAAGAAGAAGAAGAAGAAGAAATACAAGAAGAAGAAGAAATACAAGTAGAAGAAGAAGAAGAAGAAAAAATACAAGTAGAAGAAGAAGAAGAAGAAGAAATACAAGTAGAAGAAGAAGAAGAAGAAGAAATACAAGTAGAAGAAGAAGAAGAAATACAAGTAGAAGAAGAAGAAGAAGAAGAAGAAGAAATACAAGTAGAAGAAGAAGAAGAAATACAAGTAGAAGAAGAAGAAGAAGAAGAAGAAGAAGAAGAAGAAATACAAGTAGAAGAAGAAGAAGAAGAAATACAAGTAGAAGAAGAAGAAGAAGAAGAAGAAGAAGAAATACAAGTAGAAGAAGAAGAACAAGAAATACAAGTAGAAGAAGAAGAAGAAGAAATACAAGTAGAAGAAGAAGAAGAAGAAGAAGAAGAAGAAATACAAGTAGAAGAAGAAGAAGAAGAAGAAGAAGAAGAAATACAAGTAGAAGAAGAAGAAGAAGAAGAAGAAATACAAGTAGAAGAAGAAGAAGAAGAAATACAAGTAGAAGAAGAAGAAGAAGAAGAAATACAAGTAGTAGAAGAAGAAGAAGAAATACAAGTAGAAGAAGAAGAAATACAAGTAGAAGAAGAAGAAGAAGAAATACAAGTAGAAGAAGAAGAAGAAGAAATATAAGTAGAAGAAGAAGAATAAGAAATACAAGTAGAAGAAGAAGAAGAAGAAGAAGAAGAAATACAAGTAGAAGAAGAAGAAGAAGAAGAAGAAGAAGAAGAAGAAGAAGAAGAAAAAATACAAGTAGAAGAAGAAGAAGAAGAAGAAATACAAGTAGAAGAAGAAGAAGAAATACAAGTAGAAGAAGAAGAAGAAGAAGAAATACAAGTAGAAGAACAAGAAGAAATACAAGTAGAAGAAGAAGAAGAAGAAGAAGAAAAAATACAAGTAGAAGAAGAAGAAGAAGAAGAAGAAGAAGAAGAAGAAGAAGAAATACAAGTAGAAGAAGAAGAAGAAGAAGAAGAAATACAAGTAGTAGAAGAAGAAGAAATACAAGTAGAAGAAGAAGAAGAAGAAGAAATACAAGTAGTAGAAGAAGAAGAAATACAAGTAGAAGAAGAAGAAGAAGAAGAAGAAGAAGAAGAAATACAAGTAGAAGAAGAAGAAGAAGAAGAAGAAGAAGAAGAAGAAGAAGAAGAAGAAGAAGAAGAAGAAGAAATACAAGTAGAAGAAGAAGAAGAAGAAGAAGAAGAAGAAGAAATACAAGTAGAAGAAGAAGAAGAAGAAGAAGAAGAAGAAATACAAGTAGAAGAAGAAGAAGCAGAAGAAGAAGAAATACAAGTAGAAGAAGAAGAAGAAGAAGAAGAAGAAGAAATACAAGTAGAAGAAGAAGAAGAAGAAGAAGAAGAAGAAGAAGAAGAAGAAATACAAGTAGAAGAAGAAGAAGAAATACAAGTAGAAGAAGAAGAAGAAGAAGAAGAAATACAAGTAGAAGAATAAGAAGAAGAAGAAATACAAGTAGAAGAAGAAGAAGAAGAAATACAAGAAGAAGAAGAAGAAGAAGATGAAGAAATACAAGTAGAAGAAGAAGAAGAAGAAATACAAGTAGAAGAAGAAGAAGAAGAAGAAGAAGAAGAAGAAGAATAAATACAAGTAGAAGAAGAAGAAGAAGAAGAAGAAATACAAGTAGAAGAAGAAGAAGAAGAAGAAATACAAGTAGAAGAAGAAGAAGAAGAAGAAATACAAGTAGAAGAAGAAGAAGAAGAAGAAGAAGAAGAAGAAGAAGAAGAAGAAGAAGAAATACAAGTAGAAGAAGAAGAAGAAGAAGAAGAAATACAAGTAGAAGAAGAAGAAGAAGAAGAAGAAGAAGAAGAAGAAGAAATACAAGTAGAAGAAGAAGAAGAAGAAGAACAAGAAGAAATATAAGTAGAAGAAGAAGAAGAAGAAGAAATACAAGTAGAAGAAGAAGAAGAAGAAGAAGAAGAAGAAGAAGAAGAAATACAAGTAGAAGAAGAAGAAGAAGAAGAAGAAGAAATACAAGTAGAAGAAGAAGAAGAAGAAGAAGAAGAAGAAGAAGAAGAAATACAAGTAGTAGAAGAAGAAGAAGAAGAAAAAGAAGAAATATAAGTAGAAGAAGAAGAAGAAATACAAGTAGAAGAAGAAGAAGAAGAAGAAATACAAGTAGAAGAAGAAGAAGAAGAAGAAATACAAGTAGAAGAAGAAGAAGAAGAAGAAATACAAGTAGAAGAAGAAGAAGAAGAAATACAAGTAGAAGAAGAAGAAGAAGAAGAAGAAATACAAGTAGAAGAAGAAGAAGAAGAAGAAGAAATACAAGTAGAAGAAGAAGAAGAAGAAATACAAGTAGAAGAAGAAGAAGAAGAAGAAGAAGAAGAAATACAAGTAGAAGAAGAAGAAGAAGAAGAAGAAATACAAGTAGAAGAAGAAGAAGAAGAAGAAGAAGAAGAAATACAAGTAGAAGAAGAAGAAGAAGTAATACAAGTAGAAGAAGAAGAAGAAGAAGAAATACAAGTAGAAGAAGAAGAAGAAGAAATACAAGTAGAAGAAGAAGAAGAAGAAATACAAGTAGAAGAAGAAGAAGAAGAAGAAGAAGAAGAAGAAGAAATACAAGTAGAAGAAGAAGAAGAAGAAGAAGAAGAAGAAGAAGAAGAAATACAAGTAGAAGAAGAAGAAGAAGAAGAAGAAGAAGAAGAAGAAGAAGAAATACAAGTAGAAGAAGAAGAAGAAGAAGAAATACAAGTAGAAGAAGAAGAAGAAGAAGAAATACAAGTAGAAGAAGAAGAAGAAGAAGAAGAAATACAAGTAGAAGAAGAAGAAGAAGAAGAAGAAGAAATACAAGAAGAAGAAGAAATACAAGTAGAAGAAGAAGAAGAAGAAAAAATACAAGTAGAAGAAGAAGAAGAAGAAGAAATACAAGTAGAAGAAGAAGAAGAAGAAGAAATACAAGTAGAAGAAGAAGAAGAAATACAAGTAGAAGAAGAAGAAGAAGAAGAAGAAATACAAGTAGAAGAAGAAGAAGAAATACAAGTAGAAGAAGAAGAAGAAGAAGAAGAAGAAGAAGAAGAAGAAGAAGAAGAAGAAGAAGAAGAAGAAGAAGAAGAAGAAGAAGAAGAAGAAGAAGAAGAAGAAGAAGAAGAAATACAAGTAGAAGAAGAAGAAGAAGAAATACTAGAAGAAGAAGAAGAAGAAGAAGAAGAAGAAGAAGAAGAAATACAAGTAGAAGAAGAAGAAGAAGAAGAAGAAGAAGAAGAAGAAGAAGAAATACAAGTAGACGAAGAAGAAGAAATACAAGTAGTAGAAGAAGAAGAAGAAGAAGAAATACAAGTAGAAGAAGAAGAAGAAGAAGAAGAAGAAGAAGAAGAAGAAGGAATACAAGTAGAAGAAGAAGAAGAAGAAATACAAGTAGAAGAAGAAGAAGAAGAAGAAGAAGAAGAAGAAGAAGAAGAAGAAGAAGAAGAAGAAGAAGAAGAAGAAATACAAGTAGAAGAAGAAGAAGAAATACAAGTAGTAGAAGAAGAAGAAGAAGAAGAAATACAAGTAGAAGAAGAAGAAGAAATACAAGTAGAAGAAGAAGAAGAAGAAGAAGAAGAAGAAGAAGAAGAAGAAGAAGAAGAAGAAGAAGAAGAAGAAATACAAGTAGAAGAAGAAGAAGAAGAAATACTAGAAGAAGAAGAAGAAGAAGAAGAAGAAGAAGAAGAAGAAATACAAGTAGAAGAAGAAGAAGAAGAAGAAGAAGAAATACAAGTAGACGAAGAAGATGAAATACAAGTAGTAGAAGAAGAAGAAGAAGAAGAAATACAAGTAGAAGAAGAAGAAGAAGAAGAAGAAGAAGAAGAAGAAGGAATACAAGTAGAAGAAGAAGAAGAAGAAATACAAGTAGAAGAAGAAGAAGAAGAAGAAGAAGAAGAAGAAGAAGAAGAAGAAGAAGAAGAAGAAGAAATACAAGTAGAAGAAGAAGAAGAAATACAAGTAGTAGAAGAAGAAGAAGAAGAAGAAATACAAGTAGAAGAAGAAGAAGAAGAAGAAGGAATACAAGTAGAAGAAGAAGAAGAAGAAGAAATACAAGTAGAAGAAGAAGAAGAAGAAATACAAGTAGAAGAAGAAGAAGAAGAAGAAATACAAGTAGAAGAAGAAGAAGAAGAAGAAGAAATACAAGTAGAAGAAGAAGAAGAAGAAGAAGAAGAAGAAATACAAGTAGAAGAAGAAGAAGAAGAAGAAGAAGAAGAAATACGAGTAGAAGACGAAGAAGAAGAAGAAGAAGAAGAAGAAATACAAGTAGAAGAAGAAGAAGAAGAAGAAGAAATACAAGTAGTAGAAGAAGAAGAAGAAGAAGAAGAAGAAGAAGAAGAAGAAGAAGAAGAAGAAGAAGAAATACAAGTAGAAGAAGAAGAAATACAAGTAGAAGAAGAAGAAGAAGAAATACAAGTAGAAGAAGAAGAAGAAGAAGAAGAAGAAGAAGAAGAAGAAGAAGGAATACAAGTAGAAGAAGAAGAAGAAGAAATACAAGTAGAAGAAGAAGAAGAAGAAGAAGAAGAAGAAATACAAGTAGAAGAAGAAGAAGAAATACAAGTAGTAGAAGAAGAAGAAGAAGAAGAAATACAAGTAGAAGAAGAAGAAGAAATACAAGTAGAAGAAGAAGAAGAAGAAGAAGAAGAAGAAGAAGAAGAAGAAGAAGAAGAAGAAATACAAGTAGAAGAAGAAGAAGAAGAAATACTAGAAGAAGAAGAAGAAGAAGAAGAAGAAGAAGAAATACAAGTAGAAGAAGAAGAAGAAGAAGAAGAAGAAATACAAGTAGACGAAGAAGAAGAAATACAAGTAGTAGAAGAAGAAGAAGAAGAAATACAAGTAGAAGAAGAAGAAGAAGAAGAAGAAGAAGAAGAAGGAATACAAGTAGAAGAAGAAGAAGAAGAAATACAAGTAGAAGAAGAAGAAGAAGAAGAAGAAGAAGAAGAAGAAGAAGAAGAAGAAGAAGAAGAAGAAGAAATACAAGTAGAAGAAGAAGAAGAAATACAAGTAGTAGAAGAAGAAGAAGAAGAAGAAATACAAGTAGAAGAAGAAGAAGAAGAAGAAGGAATACAAGTAGAAGAAGAAGAAGAAGAAGAAATACAAGTAGAAGAAGAAGAAGAAGAAATACAAGTAGAAGAAGAAGAAGAAGAAGAAATACAAGTAGAAGAAGAAGAAGAAGAAGAAGAAATACAAGTAGAAGAAGAAGAAGAAGAAGAAGAAGAAGAAGAAGAAGAAGAAATACAAGTAGAAGAAGAAGAAGAAGAAGAAGAAGAAGAAGAAGAAATACGAGTAGAAGACGAAGAAGAAGAAGAAGAAGAAGAAATACAAGTAGAAGAAGAAGAAGAAGAAGAAGAAATACAAGTAGTAGAAGAAGAAGAAGAAGAAGAAGAAGAAGAAGAAGAAGAAATACAAGTAGAAGAAGAAGAAATACAAGTAGAAGAAGAAGAAGAAGAAATACAAGTAGAAGAAGAAGAAGAAGAAGAAATACAAGTAGAAGAAGAAGAAGAAGAAATACAAGTAGAAGAAGAAGAAGAAGAAATACAAGTAGAAGAAGAAGAAGAAGAAATACAAGAAGAAGAAGAAGAAGAAGAAGAAGAAGAAGAAGAAATACAAGTAGAAGAAGAAGAAGAAGAAGAAGAAAAAATACAAGTAGAAGAAGAAGAAGAAGAAGAAGAAGAAATACAAGTAGAAGAAGAAGAAGAAATACAAGTAGAAGAAGAAGAAGAAGAAATACAAGTAGAAGAAGAAGAAGAAGAAGAAATACAAGTAGAAGAAGAAGAAGAAATACAAGTAGAAGAAGAAGAAGAAGAAATACAAGTAGAAGAAGAAGAAGAAATACAAGTAGAAGAAGAAGAAGAAGAAGAAGAAGAAGAAGAAATACAAGTAGAAGAAGAAGAAGAAGAAATACAAGTAGAAGAAGAAGAAGAAGAAGAAGAAGAAGAAGAAGAAATACAAGTAGAAGAAGAAGAAGAAGAAGAAGAAGAAGAAGAAGAAGAAGAAGAAGAAGAAGAAGAAATACAAGTAGAAGAAGAAGAAGAAATACAAGTAGAAGAAGAAGAAGAAGAAGAAGAAGAAGAAGAAGAAGAAGAAGAAGAAGAAGAAGAAGAAGAAGAAGAAATACAAGTAGAAGAAGAAGAAGAAGAAGAAATACAAGTAGAAGAAGAAGAAGAAGAAGAAGAAATACAAGTAGAAGAAGAAGAAGAAATACAAGTAGTAGAAGAAGAAGAAGAAGAATAAGAAATACAAGTAGAAGAAGAAGAAGAAGAAGAAGAAATACAAGTAGAAGAAGAAGAAGAAGAAGAAGAAGAAGAAGAAGAAGAAGAAGAAGAAGAAGAAGAAGAAGAAGAAGAAGAAATACAAGTAGTAGAAGAAGAAGAAGAAGAAGAAATACAAGTAGAAGAAGAAGAAGAAGAAATACAAGTAGAAGAAGAAGAAGAAGAAGAAGAAATACAAGTAGAAGAAGAAGAAGAAGAAGAAGAAGAAGAAGAAATACAAGTAGAAGAAGAAGAACAAGAAATACAAGTAGAAGAAGAAGAAGAAGAAATACAAGTAGAAGAAGAAGAAGAAGAAGAAGAAGAAATACAAGTAGAAGAAGAAGAAGAAGAAGAAGAAGAAGAAATACAAGTAGAAGAAGAAGAAGAAGAAGAAATACAAGTAGAAGAAGAAGAAGAAGAAATGCAAGTAGAAGAAGAAGAAGAAGAAGAAATACAAGTAGTAGAAGAAGAAGAAGAAATACAAGTAGAAGAAGAAGAAATACAAGTAGAAGAAGAAGAAGAAGAAATACAAGTAGAAGAAGAAGAAGAAGAAATACAAGTAGAAGAAGAAGAATAAGAAATACAAGTAGAAGAAGAAGAAGAAGAAGAAGAAGAAATACAAGTAGAAGAAGAAGAAGAAGAAGAAGAAGAAGAAATACAAGTAGAAGAAGAAGAAGAAGAAGAAATACAAGTAGAAGAAGAAGAAGAAATACAAGTAGAAGAAGA
>NW_027223053.1:132500-135000 GCF_043380555.1 Nothobranchius furzeri | reverse complement strand
GAAGAAATACAAGTAGAAGAAGAAGAAGAAGAAGAAGAAGAAGAAGAAGAAGAAGAAATACAAGTAGAAGAAGAAGAAGAAGAAGAAATACAAGTAGAAGAAGAAGAAGAAATACAAGTAGAAGAAGAAGAAGAAGAAGAAATACAAGTAGAAGAAGAAGAAGAAGAAGAAGAAGAAGAAGAAGAAGAAGAAGAAATACAAGAAGAAGAAGAAATACAAGTAGAAGAAGAAGAAGAAGAAAAAATACAAGTAGAAGAAGAAGAAGAAGAAGAAATACAAGTAGAAGAAGAAGAAGAAATACAAGTAGAAGAAGAAGAAGAAATACAAGTAGAAGAAGAAGAAGAAGAAATACAAGTAGAAGAAGAAGAAGAAATACAAGTAGAAGAAGAAGAAGAAGAAGAAGAAGAAGAAGAAGAAGAAGAAGAAGAAGAAGAAGAAATACAAGTAGAAGAAGAAGAAGAAGAAATACTAGAAGAAGAAGAAGAAGAAGAAGAAGAAGAAGAAGAAGAAGAAGAAGAAGAAGAAATACAAGTAGAAGAAGAAGAAGAAGAAGAAGAAGAAGAAGAAGAAGAAGAAGAAGAAGAAGAAGAAGAAGAAGAAGAAGAAATACAAGTAGAAGAAGAAGAAGAAATACAAGTAGAAGAAGAAGAAGAAGAAGAAGAAGAAGAAGAAGAAGAAGAAGAAGAAGAAGAAGAAATACAAGTAGAAGAAGAAGAAGAAATACAAGTAGAAGAAGAAGAAGAAGAAGAAGAAGAAATACAAGTAGAAGAAGAAGAAGAAATACAAGTAGTAGAAGAAGAAGAAGAAGAAGAAGAAATACAAGTAGAAGAAGAAGAAGAAGAAGAAGAAGTAATACAAGTAGAAGAAGAAGAAGAAGAAATACAAGTAGAAGAAGAAGAAGAAGAAGAAGAAGAAGATGAAGAAGAAGAAGAAGAAATACAAGTAGAAGAAGAAGAAGAAGAAGAAGAAGAAATACAAGTAGAAGAAGAAGAAGAAAAAAACAAGTAGAAGAAGAAGAAGAAGAAGAAATACAAGTAGAAGAAGAAGAAGAAGAAGAAGAAGAAGAAGAAATACAAGTAGAAGAAGAAGAACAAGAAATACAAGTAGAAGAAGAAGAAGAAGAAATACAAGTAGAAGAAGAAGAAGAAGAAGAAGAAGAAATACAAGTAGAAGAAGAAGAAGAAGAAATACAAGTAGAAGAAGAAGAAGAAGAAATACAAGTAGAAGAAGAAGAAGAAGAAATACAAGTAGAAGAAGAAGAAGAAGAAGAAATACAAGTAGTAGAAGAAGAAGAAGAAATACAAGTAGAAGAAGAAGAAGAAGAAATACAAGTAGAAGAAGAAGAAGAAGAAATACAAGTAGAAGAAGAAGAAGAAGAAGAAGAAATACAAGTAGAAGAAGAAGAATAAGAAATACAAGTAGAAGAAGAAGAAGAAGAAGAAGAAGAAGAAGAAGAAGAAGAAGAAATACAAGTAGAAGAAGAAGAAGAAGAAGAAGAAGAAGAAGAAAAAATACAAGTAGAAGAAGAAGAAGAAGAAGAAGAAATACAAGTAGAAGAAGAAGAAGAAATACAAGTAGAAGAAGAAGAAGAAGAAGAGGAAGAAGAAGAAATACAAGTAGAAGAAGAAGAAGAAGAAGAAATACAAGTAGAAGAAGAAGAAGAAATACAAGTAGAAGAAGAAGAAGAAGAAGAAGAAGAAAAAATACAAGTAGAAGAAGAAGAAGAAGAAGAAGTAGAAGAAGAAGAAGAAATACAAGTAGAAGAAGAAGAAGAAGAAGAAATACAAGTAGTAGAAGAAGAAGAAATACAAGTAGAAGAAGAAGAAGAAGAAGAAGAAGAAGAAGAAGAAGAAGAAGAAGAAGAAGAAGAAGAAGTACAAGTAGAAGAAGAAGAAGAAGAAGAAGAAGAAGAAGAAGAAGAAGAAATACAAGTAGAAGAAGAAGAAGAAGAAGAAGAAGAAGAAGAAGAAATACAAGTAGAAGAAGAAGAAGAAGAAGAAGAAGAAGAAATACAAGTAGAAGAAGAAGAAGCAGAAGAAGAAGAAATACAAGTAGAAGAAGAAGAAGAAGAAGAAGAAATACAAATAGAAGAAGAAGAAGAAGAAGAAGAAGAAGAAGAAGAAGAAGAAGAAGAAGAAATACAAGTAGAAGAAGAAGAAGAAGAAGAAGAAATACAAGTAGAAGAATAAGAAGAAGAAATACAAGAAGAAGAAGAAGAAGAAGAAGAAGAAGAAAAAATACAAGTAGAAGAAGAAGAAGAAGAAGAAGAAGAAGAAGAAATACAAGTAGAAGAAGAAGAAGAAGAAGAAGAAATACAAGTAGAAGAAGAAGAAGAAATACAAGTGGAAGAAGAAGAAGAAGAAGAAGAAATACAAGTAGAAGAAGAAGAAGAAATACAAGTAGAAGAAGAAGAAGAAGAAGAAGAAGAAGAAGAAGAAGAAGAAGAAATACAAGTAGAAGAAGAAGAAATACAAGTAGAAGAAGAAGAAGAAGAAGAAGA
>NW_027223053.1:110000-127500 GCF_043380555.1 Nothobranchius furzeri | reverse complement strand
AAGAAATACAAGTAGAAGAAGAAGAAGAAGAAGAAGAAGAAGAAGAAATACAAGTAGAAGAAGAAGAATAAGAAGAAGAAGAAGAAGAAGAAATACAAGTAGAAGAAGAAGAAGAAATACAAGTAGAAGAAGAAGAAGAAGAAGAAGAAATACAAGTAGAATAATAATAAGAAGAAGAAATACAAGTAGAAGAAGAAGAAGAAGAAGAAATATAAGAAGAAGAAGAAGAAGAAGAAGAAGAAGAAATACAAGTAGAAGAAGAAGAAGAAATACAAGTAGTAGAAGAAGAAGAAGAAGAAGAAGAAGAAGAAGAAGAAGAAATACAAGTAGAAGAAGAAGAAGAAGAAGAAGAAGAAGGAATACAAGTAGAAGAAGAAGAAGAAGAAGAAGAAATACAAGTAGAAGAAGAAGAAGAAGAAATACAAGTAGAAGAAGAAGAAGAAGAAGAAGAAGAAGAAATACAAGTAGAAGAAGAAGAAGAAGAAGAAGAAGAAGAAGAAGAAATACAAGTAGAAGAAGAAGAAGAAGAAGAAGAAGAAGAAATACAAGTAGAAGAAGAAGAAGAAGAAGAAGAAGAAATACGAGTAGAAGACGAAGAAGAAGAAGAAGAAGAAGAAGAAGAAGAAGAAGAAGAAGAAGAAGAAATACAAGTAGAAGAAGAAGAAGAAGAAGAAGAAGAAGAAATACAAGTAGTAGAAGAAGAAGAAGAAGAAGAAGAAGAAGAAATACAAGTAGAAGAAGAAGAAGAAGAAATACAAGTAGAAGAAGAAGAAGAAGAAGAAGAAGAAGAAATACAAGTAGAAGAAGAAGAAGAAGAAGAAGAAGAAGAAGAAGAAGAAGAAATACAAGTAGAAGAAGAAGAAGAAGAAGAAGAAGAAGAAATACAAGTAGAAGAAGAAGAAGAAGAAGAAGAAGAAGAAGAAGAAGAAGAAATACGAGTAGAAGACGAAGAAGAAGAAGAAGAAGAAGAAGAAGAAGAAGAAGAAGAAGAAATACAAGTAGAAGAAGAAGAAGAAGAAGAAGAAGAAATACAAGTAGTAGAAGAAGAAGAAGAAGAAGAAGAAGAAGAAGAAATACAAGTAGAAGAAGAAGAAATACAAGTAGAAGAAGAAGAAGAAGAAATACAAGTAGAAGAAGAAGAAGAAGAAATACAAGTAGAAGAAGAAGAAGAAGAAATACAAGTAGAAGAAGAAGAAGAAGAAATACAAGTAGAAGAAGAAGAATAAGAAATACAAGAAGAAGAAGAAGAAGAAGAAATACAAGTAGAAGAAGAAGAAGAAGAAGAAGAAGAAGAAAAAATACAAGTAGAAGAAGAAGAAGAAGAAGAAATACAAGTAGAAGAAGAAGAAGAAATACAAGTAGAAGAAGAAGAAGAAGAAATACAAGTAGAAGAAGAAGAAGAAGAAGAAATACAAGTAGAAGAAGAAGAAGAAGAAGAAGAAGAAGAAATACAAGTAGAAAAAGAAGAAGAAATACAAGTAGAAGAAGAAGAAGAAGAAGAAGAAGAAGAAGAAGAAGAAATACAAGTAGAAGAAGAAGAAGAAGAAATACAAGTAGAAGAAGAAGAAGAAATACAAGTAGAAGAAGAAGAAGAAGAAGAAATACAAGTAGAAGAAGAAGAAGAAGAAATACAAGTAGAAGAAGAAGAAGAAATACAAGTAGAAGAAGAAGAAGAAGAAGAAGAAGAAGAAGAAGAAGAAGAAGAAATACAAGTAGAAGAAGAAGAAGAAGAAGAAATACAAGTAGAAGAAGAAGAAGAAATACAAGTAGAAGAAGAAGAAGAAGAAGAAGAAATACAAGTAGAAGAAGAAGAAGAAATACAAGTAGTAGAAGAAGAAGAAGAAGAAGAAGAAGAAATACAAGTAGAAGAAGAAGAAGAAGAAGAAGAAATACAAGTAGAAGAAGAAGAAGAAGAAGAAGAAGAAGAAGAAGATGAAGAAGAAGAAGAAGAAATACAAGTAGAAGAAGAAGAAGAAGAAATACAAGTAGAAGAAGAAGAAGAAGAAGAAGAAATACAAGTAGAAGAAGAAGAAGAAGAAATACAAGTAGAAGAAGAAGAAGAAGAAGAAGAAATACAAGTAGAAGAAGAAGAAGAAGAAGAAGAAGAAATACAAGTAGAAGAAGAAGAACAAGAAATACAAGTAGAAGAAGAAGAAGAAGAAATACAAGTAGAAGAAGAAGAAGAAGAAGAAGAAGAAGAAATACAAGTAGAAGAAGAAGAAGAAGAAGAAGAAATACAAGTAGAAGAAGAAGAAGAAGAAATACAAGTAGAAGAAGAAGAAGAAGAAGAAGAAGAAGAAATACAAGTAGAAGAAGAAGAAGAAGAAATACAAGTAGAAGAAGAAGAAGAAGAAGAAATACAAGTAGTAGAAGAAGAAGAAGAAATACAAGTAGAAGAAGAAGAAGAAGAAATACAAGTAGAAGAAGAAGAAGAAATACAAGTAGAAGAAGAAGAAGAAGAAATACAAGTAGAAGAAGAAGAATAAGAAATACAAGTAGAAGAAGAAGAAGAAGAAGAAGAAGAAGAAGAAGAAGAAGAAGAAGAAGAAGAAGAAGAAGAAATACAAGTAGAAGAAGAAGAAGAAGAAGAAGAAGAAGAAGAAAAAATACAAGTAGAAGAAGAAGAAGAAGAAGAAATACAAGTAGAAGAAGAAGAAGAAATACAAGTAGAAGAAGAAGAAGAAGAAGAAGAAGAAGAAGAATAAGAAGAAGAAATACAAGTAGAAGAAGAAGAAGAAGAAGAAGAAGAAGAAATACAAGTAGAAGAAGAAGAAGAAGAAGAAGAAGAAGAAAAAGAAGAAATACGAGTAGAAGACGAAGAAGAAGAAGAAGAAGAAGAAGAAGAAATACAAGTAGAAGAAGAAGAAGAAATACAAGTAGTAGAAGAAGAAGAAGAAGAAGAAGAAGAAGAAGAAGAAGAAGAAGAAATACAAGTAGAAGAAGAAGAAATACAAGTAGAAGAAGAAGAAGAAGAAATACAAGTAGAAGAAGAAGAAGAAGAAATACAAGTAGAAGAAGAAGAAGAAGAAATACAAGTAGAAGAAGAAGAAGAAGAAATACAAGTAGAAGAAGAAGAAGAAGAAATACAAGAAGAAGAAGAAGAAGAAGAAGAAGAAGAAGAAGAAGAAATACAAGTAGAAGAAGAAGAAGAAGAAGAAGAAGAAAAAATACAAGTAGAAGAAGAAGAAGAAGAAGAAATACAAGTAGAAGAAGAAGAAGAAATACAAGTAGAAGAAGAAGAAGAAGAAGAAATACAAGTAGAAGAAGAAGAAGAAGAAGAAATACAAGTAGAAGAAGAAGAAGAAATACAAGTAGAAGAAGAAGAAGAAGAAGAAGAAATACAAGTAGAAGAAGAAGAAGAAGAAGAAGAAGAAGAAGAAATACAAGTAGAAGAAGAAGAAGAAGAAGAAGAAGAAGAAGAAATACAAGTAGAAGAAGAAGAAGAAGAAATACAAGTAGAAGAAGAAGAAGAAGAAGAAGAAATACAAGTAGAAGAAGAAGAAGAAATACAAGTAGAAGAAGAAGAAGAAGAAGAAATACAAGTAGAAGAAGAAGAAGAAATACAAGTAGTAGAAGAAGAAGAAGAAGAAGAAGAAGAAGAAATGCAAGTAGAAGAAGAAGAAGAAGAAGAAGAAGAAGAAGAAGATGAAGAAGAAGAAGAAGAAATACAAGTAGAAGAAGAAGAAGAAGAAGAAGAAGAAATACAAGTAGAAGAAGAAGAAGAAGAAATACAAGTAGAAGAAGAAGAAGAAGAAGAAGAAGAAGAAATACAAGTAGAAGAAGAAGAAGAAGAAGAAGAAATACAAGTAGAAGAAGAAGAACAAGAAATACAAGTAGAAGAAGAAGAAGAAGAAATACAAGTAGAAGAAGAAGAAGAAGAAGAAGAAATACAAGTAGAAGAAGAAGAAGAAGAAGAAGAAGAAATACAAGTAGAAGAAGAAGAAGAAGAAATACAAGTAGAAGAAGAAGAAGAAGAAGAAGAAGAAGAAATACAAGTAGAAGAAGAAGAAGAAGAAATACAAGTAGAAGAAGAAGAAGAAGAAGAAATACAAGTAGTAGAAGAAGAAGAAGAAATACAAGTAGAAGAAGAAGAAGAAATACAAGTAGAAGAAGAAGAAGAAGAAATACAAGTAGAAGAAGAAGAAGAAGAAGAAGAAATACAAGTAGAAGAAGAAGAAGAAATACAAGTAGAAGAAGAAGAAGAAGAAGAAATACAAGTAGAAGAAGAAGAAGAAGAAGAAGAAGAAGAAATACAAGTAGAAGAAGAAGAAGAAGAAATACAAGTAGAAGAAGAAGAAGAAGAAGAAGAAGAAGAAGAAATACAAGTAGAAGAAGAAGAAGAAGAAGAAGAAGAAGAAGAAGAAGAAATACAAGTAGAAGAAGAAGAAGAAGAAATACTAGAAGAAGAAGAAGAAGAAGAAGAAGAAGAAGAAGAAGAAGAAATACAAGTAGAAGAAGAAGAAGAAGAAATACAAGTAGAAGAAGAAGAAGAAGAAGAAGAAGAAATACAAGTAGAAGAAGAAGAAGAAGAAATACAAGTAGAAGAAGAAGAAGAAGAAGAAATACAAGTAGTAGAAGAAGAAGAAGAAATACAAGTAGAAGAAGAAGAAGAAGAAATACAAGTAGAAGAAGAAGAAGAAGAAGAAATACAAGTAGAAGAAGAAGAAGAAGAAATACAAGTAGAAGAAGAAGAATAAGAAATACAAGTAGAAGAAGAAGAAGAAGAAGAAGAAGAAGAAGAAGGAGAAGAAGAAGAAGAAGAAGAAGAAGAAGAAGAAGAAGAAGAAGAAGAAGAAGAAGAAATACAAGTAGAAGAAGAAGAAGAAGAAGAAGAAGAAGAAGAAGAAGAAGAAAAAATACAAGTAGAAGAAGAAGAAGAAGAAGAAATACAAGTAGAAGAAGAAGAAGAAATACAAGTAGAAGAAGAAGAAGAAGAAGAAGAAGAAGAAGAATAAGAAGAAGAAATACAAGTAGAAGAAGAAGAAGAAGAAGAAGAAGAAATACAAGTAGAAGAAGAAGAAGAAGAAGAAGAAGAAGAAAAAGAAGAAATACGAGTAGAAGACGAAGAAGAAGAAGAAGAAGAAGAAGAAATACAAGTAGAAGAAGAAGAAGAAGAAGAAATACAAGTAGTAGAAGAAGAAGAAGAAGAAGAAGAATAAGAAGAAGAAGAAATACAAGTAGAAGAAGAAGAAATACAAGTAGAAGAAGAAGAAGAAGAAATACAAGTAGAAGAAGAAGAAGAAGAAATACAAGTAGAAGAAGAAGAAGAAGAAATACAAGTAGAAGAAGAAGAAGAAGAAATACAAGTAGAAGAAGAAGAAGAAGAAATACAAGAAGAAGAAGAAGAAGAAGAAGAAGAAGAAGAAGAAGAAGAAATACAAGTAGAAGAAGAAGAAGAAGAAGAAGAAGAAAAAATACAAGTAGAAGAAGAAGAAGAAGAAGAAATACAAGTAGAAGAAGAAGAAGAAATACAAGTAGAAGAAGAAGAAGAAGAAGAAATACAAGTAGAAGAAGAAGAAGAAGAAGAAATACAAGTAGAAGAAGAAGAAGAAATACAAGTAGAAGAAGAAGAAGAAGAAGAAGAAATACAAGTAGAAGAAGAAGAAGAAGAAGAAGAAGAAGAAGAAATACAAGTAGAAGAAGAAGAAGAAGAAGAAGAAGAAGAAGAAGAAGAAGAAGAAATACAAGTAGAAGAAGAAGAAGAAATACAAGTAGAAGAAGAAGAAGAAGAAGAAGAAATACAAGTAGAAGAAGAAGAAGAAATACAAGTAGAAGAAGAAGAAGAAGAAGAAATACAAGTAGAAGAAGAAGAAGAAATACAAGTAGTAGAAGAAGAAGAAGAAGAAGAAGAAGAAGAAATACAAGTAGAAGAAGAAGAAGAAGAAGAAGAAGAAGATGAAGAAGAAGAAGAAGAAATACAAGTAGAAGAAGAAGAAGAAGAAGAAGAAGAAGAAATACAAGTAGAAGAAGAAGAAGAAGAAATACAAGTAGAAGAAGAAGAAGAAGAAGAAGAAATACAAGTAGAAGAAGAAGAAGAAGAAGAAGAAATACAAGTAGAAGAAGAAGAACAAGAAATACAAGTAGAAGAAGAAGAAGAAGAAATACAAGTAGAAGAAGAAGAAGAAGAAGAAGAAATACAAGTAGAAGAAGAAGAAGAAGAAGAAGAAGAAATACAAGTAGAAGAAGAAGAAGAAGAAATACAAGTAGAAGAAGAAGAAGAAGAAGAAGAAATACAAGTAGAAGAAGAAGAAGAAATACAAGTAGAAGAAGAAGAAGAAGAAGAAATACAAGTAGAAGAAGAAGAAGAAATACAAGTAGTAGAAGAAGAAGAAGAAGAAGAAGAAGAAATACAAGTAGAAGAAGAAGAAGAAGAAGAAGAAGAAGAAGAAGATGAAGAAGAAGAAGAAGAAATACAAGTAGAAGAAGAAGAAGAAGAAGAAGAAGAAATACAAGTAGAAGAAGAAGAAGAAGAAATACAAGTAGAAGAAGAAGAAGAAGAAGAAGAAGAAGAAGAAGAAATACAAGTAGAAGAAGAAGAAGAAGAAATACAAGTAGAAGAAGAAGAAGAAGAAGAAGAAATACAAGTAGAAGAAGAAGAAGAAGAAATACAAGTAGAAGAAGAAGAAGAAGAAGAAGAAATACAAGTAGAAGAAGAAGAAGAAGAAGAAGAAGAAATACAAGTAGAAGAAGAAGAAGAAGAAATACAAGTAGAAGAAGAAGAAGAAGAAATACAAGTAGAAGAAGAAGAAGAAGAAGAAGAAGAAATACAAGTAGAAGAAGAAGAAGAAGAAGAAGAAATACAAGTAGAAGAAGAAGAAGAAGAAATACAAGTAGAAGAAGAAGAAGAAGAAGAAGAAGAAGAAATACAAGTAGAAGAAGAAGAAGAAGAAATACAAGTAGAAGAAGAAGAAGAAGAAGAAATACAAGTAGTAGAAGAAGAAGAAGAAATACAAGTAGAAGAAGAAGAAGAAGAAATACAAGTAGAAGAAGAAGAAGAAGAAGAAATACAAGTAGAAGAAGAAGAAGAAGAAATACAAGTAGAAGAAGAAGAATAAGAAATACAAGTAGAAGAAGAAGAAGAAGAAGAAGAAGAAGAAGAAGAAGAAGAAGAAGAAGAAGAAGAAGAAGAAGAAGAAGAAGAAGAAATACAAGTAGAAGAAGAAGAAGAAGAAGAAGAAGAAGAAGAAGAAAAAATACAAGTAGAAGAAGAAGAAGAAGAAGAAATACAAGTAGAAGAAGAAGAAGAAATACAAGTAGAAGAAGAAGAAGAAGAAGAAGAAGAAGAAGAATAAGAAGAAGAAATACAAGTAGAAGAAGAAGAAGAAGAAGAAGAAGAAATACAAGTAGAAGAAGAAGAAGAAGAAGAAGAAGAAAAAGAAGAAATACGAGTAGAAGACGAAGAAGAAGAAGAAGAAGAAGAAGAAATACAAGTAGAAAAAGAAGAAGAAGAAGAAATACAAGTAGTAGAAGAAGAAGAAGAAGAAGAATAAGAAGAAGAAGAAGAAATACAAGTAGAAGAAGAAGAAATACAAGTAGAAGAAGAAGAAGAAGAAATACAAGTAGAAGAAGAAGAAGAAGAAATACAAGTAGAAGAAGAAGAAGAAGAAATACAAGTAGAAGAAGAAGAAGAAGAAATACAAGTAGAAGAAGAAGAAGAAGAAATACAAGAAGAAGAAGAAGAAGAAGAAGAAGAAGAAGAAGAAGAAGAAGAAGAAGAAGAAGAAGAAGAAGAAATACAAGTAGAAGAAGAAGAAGAAGAAGAAGAAGAAAAAATACAAGTAGAAGAAGAAGAAGAAGAAGAAATACAAGTAGAAGAAGAAGAAGAAATACAAGTAGAAGAAGAAGAAGAAGAAGAAATACAAGTAGAAGAAGAAGAAGAAGAAGAAATACAAGTAGAAGAAGAAGAAGAAATACAAGTAGAAGAAGAAGAAGAAGAAGAAGAAATACAAGTAGAAGAAGAAGAAGAAGAAGAAGAAGAAGAAATACAAGTAGAAGAAGAAGAAGAAGAAGAAGAAGAAGAAGAAGAAATACAAGTAGAAGAAGAAGAAGAAGAAATACAAGTAGAAGAAGAAGAAGAAGAAGAAGAAATACAAGTAGAAGAAGAAGAAGAAATACAAGTAGAAGAAGAAGAAGAAGAAGAAATACAAGTAGAAGAAGAAGAAGAAATACAAGTAGTAGAAGAAGAAGAAGAAGAAGAAGAAGAAGAAATACAAGTAGAAGAAGAAGAAGAAGAAGAAGAAGAAGAAGAAGAAGAAGAAGATGAAGAAGAAGAAGAAGAAATACAAGTAGAAGAAGAAGAAGAAGAAGAAGAAGAAATACAAGTAGAAGAAGAAGAAGAAGAAATACAAGTAGAAGAAGAAGAAGAAGAAGAAGAAGAAATACAAGTAGAAGAAGAAGAAGAAGAAGAAGAAATACAAGTAGAAGAAGAAGAACAAGAAATACAAGTAGAAGAAGAAGAAGAAGAAATACAAGTAGAAGAAGAAGAAGAAGAAGAAGAAATACAAGTAGAAGAAGAAGAAGAAGAAGAAGAAGAAGAAGAAATACAAGTAGAAGAAGAAGAAGAAGAAATACAAGTAGAAGAAGAAGAAGAAGAAGAAGAAGAAATACAAGTAGAAGAAGAAGAAGAAGAAATACAAGTAGAAGAAGAAGAAGAAGAAGAAATACAAGTAGTAGAAGAAGAAGAAGAAATACAAGTAGAAGAAGAAGAAGAAATACAAGTAGAAGAAGAAGAAGAAGAAATACAAGTAGAAGAAGAAGAAGAAGAAGAAGAAATACAAGTAGAAGAAGAAGAAGAAATACAAGTAGAAGAAGAAGAAGAAGAAGAAATACAAGTAGAAGAAGAAGAAGAAGAAGAAGAAGAAGAAGAAGAAGAAATACAAGTAGAAGAAGAAGAAGAAGAAATACAAGTAGAAGAAGAAGAAGAAGAAGAAGAAGAAGAAGAAATACAAGTAGAAGAAGAAGAAGAAGAAGAAGAAGAAGAAGAAGAAGAAGAAGAAGAAATACAAGTAGAAGAAGAAGAAGAAGAAATACAAGTAGAAGAAGAAGAAGAAATACAAGTAGAAGAAGAAGAAGAAGAAGAAGAAGAAGAAGAAGAAGAAATACAAGTAGAAGAAGAAGAAGAAGAAGAAATACAAGTAGAAGAAGAAGAAGAAATACAAGTAGAAGAAGAAGAAGAAGAAGAAGAAATACAAGTAGAAGAAGAAGAAGAAATACAAGTAGTAGAAGAAGAAGAAGAAGAAGAAGAAATACAAGTAGAAGAAGAAGAAGAAGAAGAAGAAGAAGAAATACAAGTAGAAGAAGAAGAAGAAGAAATACAAGTAGAAGAAGAAGAAGAAGAAGAAGAAGATGAAGAAGAAGAAGAAGAAATACAAGTAGAAGAAGAAGAAGAAGAAGAAGAAGAAATACAAGTAGAAGAAGAAGAAGAAGAAATACAAGTAGAAGAAGAAGAAGAAGAAATACAAGTAGAAGAAGAAGAAGAAGAAGAAATACAAGTAGTAGAAGAAGAAGAAGAAATACAAGTAGAAGAAGAAGAAGAAGAAATACAAGTAGAAGAAGAAGAAGAAGAAGAAATACAAGTAGAAGAAGAAGAAGAAGAAATACAAGTAGAAGAAGAAGAATAAGAAATACAAGTAGAAGAAGAAGAAGAAGAAGAAGAAGAAGAAGAAGAAGAAGAAGAAGAAGAAGAAGAAGAAATACAAGTAGAAGAAGAAGAAGAAGAAGAAGAAGAAGAAGAAGAAGAAGAAGAAGAAGAAGAAGAAGAAGAAGAAGAAGAAGAAGAAGAAGAAGAAAAAATACAAGTAGAAGAAGAAGAAGAAGAAGAAATACAAGTAGAAGAAGAAGAAGAAATACAAGTAGAAGAAGAAGAAGAAGAAGAAGAAGAAGAATAAGAAGAAGAAATACAAGTAGAAGAAGAAGAAGAAGAAGAAGAAGAAGAAATACAAGTAGAAGAAGAAGAAGAAGAAGAAGAAGAAGAAAAAGAAGAAATACGAGTAGAAGACGAAGAAGAAGAAGAAGAAGAAGAAGAAATACAAGTAGAAGAAGAAGAAGAAGAAGAAATACAAGTAGTAGAAGAAGAAGAAGAAGAAGAAGAAGAAGAAGAAGAAGAAGAAGAAATACAAGTAGAAGAAGAAGAAGAAGAAATACAAGTAGAAGAAGAAGAAGAAGAAGAAGAAATACAAGTAGAAGAAGAAGAAGAAGAAATACAAGTAGAAGAAGAAGAAGAAGAAGAAATACAAGTAGAAGAAGAAGAAGAAGAAATACAAGAAGAAGAAGAAGAAGAAGAAGAAGAAGAAGAAGAAATACAAGTAGAAGAAGAAGAAGAAGAAGAAATACAAGTAGAAGAAGAAGAAGAAATACAAGTAGAAGAAGAAGAAGAAGAAGAAATACAAGTAGAAGAAGAAGAAGAAGAAGAAGAAGAAATACAAGTAGAAGAAGAAGAAGAAGAAGAAGAAGAAGAAGAAATACAAGTAGACGAAGAAGAAGAAGAAATACAAGTAGAAGAAGAAGAAGAAGAAGAAGAAATACAAGTAGAAGAAGAAGAAGAAATACAAGTAGAAGAAGAAGAAGAAGAAGAAGAAATACAAGTAGAAGAAGAAGAAGAAATACAAGTAGAAGAAGAAGAAGAAGAAGAAATACAAGTAGAAGAAGAAGAAGAAATACAAGTAGTAGAAGAAGAAGAAGAAGAAGAAGAAGAAGAAATACAAGTAGAAGAAGAAGAAGAAGAAGAAGAAGAAGATGAAGAAGAAGAAGAAGAAATACAAGTAGAAGAAGAAGAAGAAGAAGAAGAAATACAAGTAGAAGAAGAAGAAGAAGAAATACAAGTAGAAGAAGAAGAAGAAGAAGAAGAAGAAGAAATACAAGTAGAAGAAGAAGAAGAAGAAGAAGAAATACAAGTAGAAGAAGAAGAACAAGAAATACAAGTAGAAGAAGAAGAAGAAGAAATACAAGTAGAAGAAGAAGAAGAAGAAGAAGAAATACAAGTAGAAGAAGAAGAAGAAGAAGAAGAAGAAATACAAGTAGAAGAAGAAGAAGAAGAAATACAAGTAGAAGAAGAAGAAGAAGAAGAAGAAGAAATACAAGTAGAAGAAGAAGAAGAAGAAATACAAGTAGAAGAAGAAGAAGAAGAAGAAATACAAGTAGTAGAAGAAGAAGAAGAAATACAAGTAGAAGAAGAAGAAGAAATACAAGTAGAAGAAGAAGAAGAAGAAATACAAGTAGAAGAAGAAGAAGAAGAAGAAATACAAGTAGAAGAAGAAGAAGAAATACAAGTAGAAGAAGAAGAAGAAATACAAGTAGAAGAAGAAGAAGAAGAAGAAGAAGAAGAAGAAATACAAGTAGAAGAAGAAGAAGAAGAAATACAAGTAGAAGAAGAAGAAGAAGAAGAAGAAGAAGAAGAAATACAAGTAGAAGAAGAAGAAGAAGAAGAAGAAGAAGAAGAAGAAATACAAGTAGAAGAAGAAGAAGAAGAAATACAAGTAGAAGAAGAAGAAGAAATACAAGTAGAAGAAGAAGAAGAAGAAGAAGAAGAAGAAGAAGAAATACAAGTAGAAGAAGAAGAAGAAGAAGAAATACAAGTAGAAGAAGAAGAAGAAATACAAGTAGAAGAAGAAGAAGAAGAAGAAGAAATACAAGTAGAAGAAGAAGAAGAAATACAAGTAGTAGAAGAAGAAGAAGAAGAAGAAGAAGAAATACAAGTAGAAGAAGAAGAAGAAGAAGAAGAAGAAATACAAGTAGAAGAAGAAGAAGAAATACAAGTAGAAGAAGAAGAAGAAGAAGAAGAAGATGAAGAAGAAGAAGAAGAAATACAAGTAGAAGAAGAAGAAGAAGAAGAAGAAGAAATACAAGTAGAAGAAGAAGAAGAAGAAATACAAGTAGAAGAAGAAGAAGAAGAAGAAGAAATACAAGTAGAAGAAGAAGAAGAAGAAGAAGAAGAAGAAGAAATACAAGTAGAAGAAGAAGAACAAGAAATACAAGTAGAAGAAGAAGAAGAAGAAATACAAGTAGAAGAAGAAGAAGAAGAAGAAGAAGAAGAAATACAAGTAGAAGAAGAAGAAGAAGAAGAAGAAGAAGAAATACAAGTAGAAGAAGAAGAAGAAGAAATACAAGTAGAAGAAGAAGAAGAAGAAGAAGAAGAAGAAGAAGAAATACAAGTAGAAGAAGAAGAAGAAGAAATACAAGTAGAAGAAGAAGAAGAAGAAGAAATACAAGTAGTAGAAGAAGAAGAAGAAATACAAGTAGAAGAAGAAGAAGAAGAAGAAATACAAGTAGAAGAAGAAGAAGAAGAAATACAAGTAGAAGAAGAAGAAGAAGAAATACAAGTAGAAGAAGAAGAAGAAGAAATACAAGTAGAAGAAGAAGAAGAAGAAGAAGAAATACAAGTAGAAGAAGAAGAAGAAGAAGAAGAAGAAGAAGAAGAAAAAATACAAGTAGAAGAAGAAGAAGAAGAAATACAAGTAGAAGAAGAAGAAGAAATACAAGTAGAAGAAGAAGAAGAAGAAGAAGAAGAAGAAGAAGAAGAAGAAATACAAGTAGAAGAAGAAGAAGAAGAAGAAATACAAGTAGAAGAAGAAGAAGAAGAAGAAGAAGAAAAAATACAAGTAGAAGAAGAAGAAGAAGAAGAAGAAGAAGAAATACAAGTAGAAGAAGAAGAAGAAGAAGAAGAAGAAATACAAGTAGAAGAAGAAGAAGAAGAAGAAATACAAGTAGAAGAAGAAGAAGAAATACAAGTAGAAGAAGAAGAAGAAGAAGAAGAAGAAGAAGAAGAAGAAGAAGAAGAAATACAAGTAGAAGAAGAAGAAGAAGAAGAAGAAATACAAGTAGAAGAAGAAGAAGAAGAAGAAGAAGAAATACAAGTAGAAGAAGAAGAAGAAGAAGAAGAAGAAGAAGAAGAAGAAGAAGAAGAAGAAGAAATACAAGTAGAAGAAGAAGAAGCAGAAGAAGAAGAAATACAAGTAGAAGAAGAAGAAGAAGAAGAAGAAATACAAGTAGAAGAAGAAGAAGAAGAAGAAGAAGAAGAAGAAGAAGAAGAAATACAAGTAGAAGAAGAAGAAGAAATACAAGTAGAAGAAGAAGAAGAAGAAGAAGAAGAAATACAAGTAGAAGAATAAGAAGAAGAAGAAATACAAGTAGAAGAAGAAGAAGAAGAAATACAAGAAGAAGAAGAAGAAGAAGATGAAGAAATACAAGTAGAAGAAGAAGAAGAAGAAATACAAGTAGAAGAAGAAGAAGAAGAAGAAGAAGAAGAAATACAAGTAGAAGAAGAAGAAGAAGAAGAAATACAAGTAGAAGAAGAAGAAGGAGAAGAAATACAAGTAGAAGAAGAAGAAGAAGAAATACAAGTAGAAGAAGAAGAAGAAGAAGAAGAAGAAGAAGAAATACAAGTAGAAGAAGAAGAAGAAGAAGAAGAAATACAAGTAGAAGAAGAAGAAGAAGAAGAAGAAAAAGAAGAAATATAAGTAGAAGAAGAAGAAGAAGAAATACAAGTAGAAGAAGAAGAAGAAGAAGAAGAAGAAGAAGAAGAAGAAGAAATACAAGTAGAAGAAGAAGAAGAAGAAGAAGAAGAAGAAGAAGAAGAAGAAATACAAGTAGAAGAAGAAGAAGAAGAAGAAGAAGAAGAAGAAGAAGAAGAAATACAAGTAGTAGAAGAAGAAGAAGAAGAAAATGAAGAAATATAAGTAGAAGAAGAAGAAGAAATACAAGTAGAAGAAGAAGAAGAAGAAATACAAGTAGAAGAAGAAGAAGAAGAAGAAGAAGAAGAAGAAATACAAGTAGAAGAAGAAGAAGAAGAAGAAATACAAGTAGAAGAAGAAGAAGAAGAAATACAAGTAGAAGAAGAAGAAGAAGAAGAAGAAATACAAGTAGAAGAAGAAGAAGAAGAAGAAGAAATACAAGTAGAAGAAGAAGAAGAAGAAATACAAGTAGAAGAAGAAGAAGAAGAAGAAGAAGAAATACAAGTAGAAGAAGAAGAAGAAGAAGAAGAAGAAGAAGAAGAAGAAGAAATACAAGTAGAAGAAGAAGAAGAAGAAGAAGAAGAAGAAGAAGAAGAAGAAGAAGAAGAAGAAGAAGAAATACAAGTAGAAGAAGAAGAAGAAGAAATACAAGTAGAAGAAGAAGAAGAAGAAGAAATACAAGTAGAAGAAGAAGAAGAAGAAGAAATACAAGTAGAAGAAGAAGAAGAAGAAGAAGAAGAAGAAGAAGAAATACAAGTAGAAGAAGAAGAAGAAGAAGAAGAAGAAATACAAGTAGAAGAAGAAGAAGAAGAAGAAGAAGAAGAAGAAATACAAGTAGAAGAAGAAGAAGAAGAAGAAAAAGAAGAAATATAAGTAGAAGAAGAAGAAGAAGAAGAAGAAATACAAGTAGAAGAAGAAGAAGAAGAAGAAGAAGAAGAAATACAAGTAGAAGAAGAAGAAGAAGAAGAAGAAGAAGAAGAAGAAGAAATACAAGTAGAAGAAGAAGAAGAAGAAGAAGAAGAAGAAGAAATACAAGTAGTAGAAGAAGAAGAAGAAGAAAAAGAAGAAATATAAGTAGAAGAAGAAGAAGAAATACAAGTAGAAGAAGAAGAAGAAGAAATACAAGTAGAAGAAGAAGAAGAAGAAGAAGAAGAAATACAAGTAGAAGAAGAAGAAGAAGAAGAAATACAAGTAGAAGAAGAAGAAGAAGAAATACAAGTAGAAGAAGAAGAAGAAGAAGAAGAAATACAAGTAGAAGAAGAAGAAGAAGAAGAAATACAAGTAGAAGAAGAAGAAGAAGAAATACAAGTAGAAGAAGAAGAAGAAGAAGAAGAAGAAGAAGAAATACAAGTAGAAGAAGAAGAAGAAGAAGAAGAAGAAGAAGAAGAAATACAAGTAGAAGAAGAAGAAGAAGTAATACAAGTAGAAGAAGAAGAAGAAGAAGAAATACAAGTAGAAGAAGAAGAAGAAGAAATACAAGTAGAAGAAGAAGAAGAAGAAGAAGAAGAAGAAATACAAGTAGTAGAAGAAGAAGAAGAAGAAAAAGAAGAAATATAAGTAGAAGAAGAAGAAGAAATACAAGTAGAAGAAGAAGAAGAAGAAATACAAGTAGAAGAAGAAGAAGAAGAAGAAGAAGAAATACAAGTAGAAGAAGAAGAAGAAGAAGAAATACAAGTAGAAGAAGAAGAAGAAGAAATACAAGTAGAAGAAGAAGAAGAAGAAGAAGAAATACAAGTAGAAGAAGAAGAAGAAGAAGAAATACAAGTAGAAGAAGAAGAAGAAGAAATACAAGTAGAAGAAGAAGAAGAAGAAGAAGAAGAAATACAAGTAGAAGAAGAAGAAGAAGAAGAAGAAGAAGAAATACAAGTAGAAGAAGAAGAAGAAGTAATACAAGTAGAAGAAGAAGAAGAAGAAGAAGAAATACAAGTAGAAGAAGAAGAAGAAGAAATACAAGTAGAAGAAGAAGAAGAAGAAATACAAGTAGAAGAAGAAGAAGAAGAAGAAGAAGAAGAAATACAAGTAGAAGTAGAAGAAGAAGAAGAAATACAAGTAGAAGAAGAAGAAGAAGAAGAAGAAGAAGAAGAAGAAATACAAGTAGAAGAAGAAGAAGAAGAAGAAATACAAGTAGAAGAAGAAGAAGAAGAAGAAGAAATACAAGTAGAAGAAGAAGAAGAAGAAGAAGAAGAAATACAAGTAGAAGAAGAAGAAGAAGAAGAAGAAGAAGAAGAAGAAGAAGAAGAAATACAAGAAGAAGAAGAAGAAGAAGAAATACAAGTAGAAGAAGAAGAAGAAGAAATACAAGTAGAAGAAGAAGAAGAAGAAGAAATACAAGAAGAAGAAGAAGAAGAAGAAATACAAGTAGAAGAAGAAGAAGAAGAAGAAGAAGAAGAAGAAGAAAAAATACAAGTAGAAGAAGAAGAAGAAGAAATACAAGTAGAAGAAGAAGAAGAAATACAAGTAGTAGAAGAAGAAGAAGAAGAAATACAAGTAGAAGAAGAAGAAGAAGAAGAAATACAAGTAGAAGAAGAAGAAGAAATACAAGTAGAAGAAGAAGAAGAAGAAGAAGAAGAAGAAGAAGAAATACAAGTAGTAGAAGAAGAAGAAGAAGAAGAAGAAGAAGAAGAAGAAGAAGAAGAAGAAGAAATACAAGTAGAAGAAGAAGAAGAAGAAATACAAGTAGAAGAAGAAGAAGAAATACAAGTAGAAGAAGAAGAAGAAGAAGAAGAAGAAGAAGAAGAAGAAGAAATACAAGTAGAAGAAGAAGAAGAAGAAGAAATACAAGTAGAAGAAGAAGAAGAAGAAGAAGAAGAAAAAATACAAGTAGAAGAAGAAGAAGAAGAAGAAGAAGAAGAAATACAAGTAGAAGAAGAAGAAGAAGAAGAAGAAGAAATACAAGTAGAAGAAGAAGAAGAAGAAGAAATACAAGTAGAAGAAGAAGAAGAAATACAAGTAGAAGAAGAAGAAGAAATACAAGTAGAAGAAGAAGAAGAAGAAGAAGAAGAAGAAGAAGAAGAAGAAGAAGAAGAAGAAGAAGAAATACAAGTAGAAGAAGAAGAAGAAGAAGAAGAAATACAAGTAGAAGAAGAAGAAGAAGAAGAAGAAGAAATACAAGTAGAAGAAGAAGAAGAAGAAGAAGAAGAAGAAGAAGAAGAAGAAGAAGAAGAAGAAATACAAGTAGAAGAAGAAGAAGCAGAAGAAGAAGAAATACAAGTAGAAGAAGAAGAAGAAGAAGAAGAAATACAAGTAGAAGAAGAAGAAGAAGAAGAAGAAGAAGAAGAAGAAGAAGAAATACAAGTAGAAGAAGAAGAAGAAATACAAGTAGAAGAAGAAGAAGAAGAAGAAGAAGAAATACAAGTAGAAGAATAAGAAGAAGAAGAAATACAAGTAGAAGAAGAAGAAGAAGAAATACAAGAAGAAGAAGAAGAAGAAGATGAAGAAATACAAGTAGAAGAAGAAGAAGAAGAAATACAAGTAGAAGAAGAAGAAGAAGAAGAAGAAGAAGAAATACAAGTAGAAGAAGAAGAAGAAGAAGAAATACAAGTAGAAGAAGAAGAAGGAGAAGAAATACAAGTAGAAGAAGAAGAAGAAGAAATACAAGTAGAAGAAGAAGAAGAAGAAGAAGAAGAAGAAGAAATACAAGTAGAAGAAGAAGAAGAAGAAGAAGAAATACAAGTAGAAGAAGAAGAAGAAGAAGAAGAAAAAGAAGAAATATAAGTAGAAGAAGAAGAAGAAGAAATACAAGTAGAAGAAGAAGAAGAAGAAGAAGAAGAAGAAGAAGAAGAAGAAATACAAGTAGAAGAAGAAGAAGAAGAAGAAGAAGAAGAAGAAGAAGAAGAAATACAAGTAGAAGAAGAAGAAGAAGAAGAAGAAGAAGAAGAAGAAGAAGAAATACAAGTAGTAGAAGAAGAAGAAGAAGAAAATGAAGAAATATAAGTAGAAGAAGAAGAAGAAATACAAGTAGAAGAAGAAGAAGAAGAAATACAAGTAGAAGAAGAAGAAGAAGAAGAAGAAGAAGAAGAAATACAAGTAGAAGAAGAAGAAGAAGAAGAAAT
>NW_027223053.1:102500-105000 GCF_043380555.1 Nothobranchius furzeri | reverse complement strand
AAGAAGAAGAAGAAGAAGAAATACAAGTAGAAGAAGAAGAAGAAGAAGAAGAAGAAGAAGAAGAAGAAGAAGAAGAAGAAGAAATACAAGTAGAAGAAGAAGAAGAAATACAAGTAGTAGAAGAAGAAGAAGAAGAAGAAGAAGAAGAAGAAGAAGAAGAAATACAAGTAGAAGAAGAAGAAGAAGAAGAAGAAGGAATACAAGTAGAAGAAGAAGAAGAAGAAGAAATACAAGTAGAAGAAGAAGAAGAAGAAATACAAGTAGAAGAAGAAGAAGAAGAAGAAGAAATACAAGTAGAAGAAGAAGAAGAAGAAGAAGAAGAAGAAGAAATACAAGTAGAAGAAGAAGAAGAAGAAGAAGAAGAAATACAAGTAGAAGAAGAAGAAGAAGAAGAAGAAGAAGAAGAAGAAGAAGAAAAAGAAGAAATACGAGTAGAAGACGAAGAAGAAGAAGAAGAAGAAGAAGAAGAAATACAAGTAGAAGAAGAAGAAGAAGAAGAAATACAAGTAGTAGAAGAAGAAGAAGAAGAAGAAGAAGATGAAGAATAAGAAGAAGAAGAAGAAATACAAGTAGAAGAAGAAGAAATACAAGTAGAAGAAGAAGAAGAAGAAATACAAGTAGAAGAAGAAGAAGAAGAAGAAATACAAGTAGAAGAAGAAGAAGAAGAAATACAAGTAGAAGAAGAAGAAGAAGAAATACAAGTAGAAGAAGAAGAATAAGAAATACAAGTAGAAGAAGAAGAAGAAGAAGAAGAAATACAAGTAGAAGAAGAAGAAGAAGAAGAAGAAGAAGAAAAAATACAAGTAGAAGAAGAAGAAGAAGAAGAAGAAGAAGAAGAAGAAATACAAGTAGAAGAAGAAGAAGAAATACAAGTAGAAGAAGAAGAAGAAGAAGAAATACAAGTAGAAGAAGAAGAAGAAATACAAGTAGAAGAAGAAGAAGAAGAAGAAGAAGAAGAAGAAATACAAGTAGAAGAAGAAGAAGAAGAAGAAGAAGAAGAAGAAATGCAAGTAGAAGAAGAAGAAGAAGAAGAAGAAGAAATACAAGTAGAAGAAGAAGAAGAAGAAATACAAGTAGAAGAAGAAGAAGAAGAAGAAGAAGAAATACAAGTAGAAGAAGAAGAAGAAGAAGAAGAAGAAGAAATACAAGTAGAAGAAGAAGAAGAAGAAATACAAGTAGAAGAAGAAGAAGAAATACAAGTAGAAGAAGAAGAAGAAGAAGAAGAAGAAGAAGAAGAAGAAGAAGAAGAAGAAGAAGAAGAAGAAATACAAGTAGAAGAAGAAGAAGAAATACAAGTAGAAGAAGAAGAAGAAGAAGAAGAAGAAATACAAGTAGAAGAAGAAGAAGAAATACAAGTAGTAGAAGAAGAAGAAGAAGAAATACAAGTAGAAGAAGAAGAAGAAGAAGAAGAAGATGAAGAAGAAGAAGAAGAAATACAAGTAGAAGAAGAAGAAGAAGAAGAAGAAATACAAGTAGAAGAAGAAGAAGAAGAAATACAAGTAGAAGAAGAAGAAGAAATACAAGTAGAAGAAGAAGAAGAAGAAGAAGAAATACAAGTAGAAGAAGAAGAAGAAGAAATACAAGTAGAAGAAGAAGAAGAAGAAGAAGAAATACAAGTAGAAGAAGAAGAAGAAGAAGAAGAAATACAAGTAGAAGAAGAAGAAGAAGAAGAAATACAAGTAGAAGAAGAAGAAGAAGAAGAAGAAATACAAGTAGAAGAAGAAGAAGAAGAAGAAGAAATACAAGTAGAAGAAGAAGAAGAAGAAGAAATACAAGTAGTAGAAGAAGAAGAAGAAATACAAGTAGAAGAAGAAGAAGAAGAAATACAAGTAGTAGAAGAAGAAGAAGAAATACAAGTAGAAGAAGAAGAAGAAGAAATACAAGTAGAAGAAGAAGAATAAGAAATACAAGTAGAAGAAGAAGAAGAAGAAGAAGAAGAAATACAAGTAAAAGAAGAAGAAGAAGAAGAAGAAGAAGAAGAAGAAATACAAGTAGAAGAAGAAGAAGAAATAAGAGTAGAAGAAGAAGAAGAAGAAGAAGAAGAAGAAATACAAGTAGAAGAAGAAGAAGAAGAAGAAATACAAGTAGTAGAAGAAGAAGAAATACAAGTAGAAGAAGAAGAAGAAGAAGAAGAAGAAGAAAAAATACAAGTAGAAGAAGAAGAAGAAGAAGAAGAAGAAGAAGAAATACAAGTAGAAGAAGAAGAAGAAGAAGAAGAAGAAGAAGAAATACAAGTAGAAGAAGAAGAAGAAATACAAGTAGAAGAAGAAGAAGAAGAAGAAATACAAGTAGAAGAAGAAGAAGAAATACAAGTAGAAGAAGAAGAAGAAGAAGAAGAAGAAGAAGAAGAAATACAAGTAGAAGAAGAAGAAGAAGAAGAAGAAGAAGAAGAAATACAAGTAGTAGAAGAAGAAGAAGAAGAAAATGAAGAAATATAAGTAGAAGAAGAAGAAGAAATACAAGTAGAAGAAGAAGAAGAAGAAATACAAGTAGAAGAAGA
>NW_027223053.1:95000-97500 GCF_043380555.1 Nothobranchius furzeri | reverse complement strand
AAGAAGAAGAAGAAATACAAGTAGAAGAAGAAGAAGAAGAAGAAGAAATACAAGTAGAAGAAGAAGAAGAAGAAGAAGAAGAAGAAGAAGAAGAAGAAGAAGAAGAAGAAATACAAGTAGAAGAAGAAGAAGAAATACAAGTAGTAGAAGAAGAAGAAGAAGAAGAAATACAAGTAGAAGAAGAAGAAGAAGAAATACAAGTAGAAGAAGAAGAAGAAATACAAGTAGAAGAAGAAGAAGAAGAAGAAGAAATACAAGTAGAAGAAGAAGAAGAAGAAGAAGAAATACAAGTAGAAGAAGAAGAAGAAGAAGAAGAAGAAATACAAGTAGAAGAAGAAGAAGAAGAAGAAGAAATACAAGTAGAAGAAGAAGAAGAAGAAGAAGAAATACAAGTAGAAGAAGAAGAAGAAGAAATACAAGTAGAAGAAGAAGAAGAAGAAGAAGAAATACAAGTAGAAGAAGAAGAAGAAGAAATACAAGTAGAAGAAGAAGAAGAAGAAGAAATACAAGTAGTAGAAGAAGAAGAAGAAATACAAGTAGAAGAAGAAGAAGAAGAAATACAAGTAGAAGAAGAAGAAGAAGAAATACAAGTAGAAGAAGAAGAAGAAGAAATACAAGTAGAAGAAGAAGAATAAGAAATACAAGTAGAAGAAGAAGAAGAAGAAGAAGAAGAAATACAAGTAAAAGAAGAAGAAGAAGAAGAAGAAGAAGAAGAAATACAAGTAGAAGAAGAAGAAGAAATACAAGTAGAAGAAGAAGAAGAAGGAATACAAGTAGAAGAAGAAGAAGAAGAAGGAATACAAGTAGAAGAAGAAGAAGAAGAAGAAATACAAGTAGAAGAAGAAGAAGAAGAAATACAAGTAGAAGAAGAAGAAGAAGAAGAAGAAATACAAGTAGAAGAAGAAGAAGAAGAAGAAGAAGAAATACAAGTAGAAGAAGAAGAAGAAGAAGAAGAAGAAATACAAGTAGAAGAAGAAGAAGAAGAAGAAGAAGAAGAAGAAGAAAAAGAAGAAATACGAGTAGAAGACGAAGAAGAAGAAGAAGAAGAAGAAGAAGAAGAAGAAGAAGAAATACAAGTAGAAGAAGAAGAAGAAGAAGAAATACAAGTAGTAGAAGAAGAAGAAGAAGAAGAAGAAGAAGAAGAAGAAGAAGAATAAGAAGAAGAAGAAGAAATACAAGTAGAAGAAGAAGAAATACAAGTAGAAGAAGAAGAAGAAGAAATACAAGTAGAAGAAGAAGAAGAAGAAGAAATACAAGTAGAAGAAGAAGAAGAAGAAATACAAGTAGAAGAAGAAGAAGAAGAAATACAAGTAGAAGAAGAAGAATAAGAAATACAAGTAGAAGAAGAAGAAGAAGAAGAAGAAATACAAGTAGAAGAAGAAGAAGAAGAAGAAGAAGAAGAAGAAGAAAAAATACAAGTAGAAGAAGAAGAAGAAGAAGAAGAAGAAGAAGAAGAAATACAAGTAGAAGAAGAAGAAGAAATACAAGTAGAAGAAGAAGAAGAAGAAGAAATACAAGTAGAAGAAGAAGAAGAAATACAAGTAGAAGAAGAAGAAGAAGAAGAAGAAGAAGAAGAAGAAGAAGAAGAAATACAAGTAGAAGAAGAAGAAGAAGAAGAAGAAGAAATGCAAGTAGAAGAAGAAGAAGAAGAAGAAGAAGAAATACAAGTAGAAGAAGAAGAAGAAGAAATACAAGTAGAAGAAGAAGAAGAAGAAGAAGAAATACAAGTAGAAGAAGAAGAAGAAGAAGAAGAAGAAGAAGAAATACAAGTAGAAGAAGAAGAAGAAGAAATACAAGTAGAAGAAGAAGAAGAAATACAAGTAGAAGAAGAAGAAGAAGAAGAAGAAGAAGAAGAAGAAGAAGAAGAAGAAGAAGAAGAAGAAGAAATACAAGTAGAAGAAGAAGAAGAAATACAAGTAGAAGAAGAAGAAGAAGAAGAAGAAGAAATACAAGTAGAAGAAGAAGAAGAAATACAAGTAGTAGAAGAAGAAGAAGAAGAAATACAAGTAGAAGAAGAAGAAGAAGAAGAAGAAGAAGATGAAGAAGAAGAAGAAGAAATACAAGTAGAAGAAGAAGAAGAAGAAGAAGAAATACAAGTAGAAGAAGAAGAAGAAGAAATACAAGTAGAAGAAGAAGAAGAAATACAAGTAGAAGAAGAAGAAGAAGAAGAAGAAATACAAGTAGAAGAAGAAGAAGAAGAAGAAGAAATACAAGTAGAAGAAGAAGAAGAAGAAGAAATACAAGTAGAAGAAGAAGAAGAAGAAGAAGAAATACAAGTAGAAGAAGAAGAAGAAGAAATACAAGTAGAAGAAGAAGAAGAAGAAGAAGAAATACAAGTAGAAGAAGAAGAAGAAGAAGAAATACAAGTAGTAGAAGAAGAAGAAGAAATACAAGTAGTAGAAGAAGAAGAAGAAATACAAGTAGAAGAAGAAGAAGAAGAAATACAAGTAGTAGAAGAAGAAGAAGAAATACAAGTAGAAGAAGAAGAAGAAGAAATACA
>NW_027223053.1:77500-82500 GCF_043380555.1 Nothobranchius furzeri | reverse complement strand
AAGAAGAAATACAAGTAGAAGAAGAAGAAGAAGAAGAAGAAATACAAGTAGAAGAAGAAGAAGAAGAAATACAAGTAGAAGAAGAAGAAGAAGAAATACAAGTAGAAGAAGAAGAAGAAGAAATACAAGTAGAAGAAGAAGAAGAAGAAGAAGAAGAAGAAGAAGAAGAAGAAATACAAGTAGAAGAAGAAGAAATACAAGTAGAAGAAGAAGAAGAAGAAGAAGAAGAAGAAGAAGAAGAAGAAGAAGAAGAAATACAAGTAGAAGAAGAAGAAGAAGAAGAAGAAGAAGAAGAAGAAGAAGAAGAAGAAGAAGAAGAAGAAATACAAGTAGAAGAAGAAGAAAAAATACAAGTAGAAGAAGAAGAAGAAGAAGAAGAAATACAAGTAGAAGAAGAAGAAGAAGAAGAAGAAATACAAGTAGAAGAAGAAGAAGAAGAAGAAATACAAGAAGAAGAAGAAGAAGAAGAAGAAATACAAGTAGAAGAAGAAGAAGAAGAAATACAAGTAGAAGAAGAAGAAGAAGAAGAAATACAAGAAGAAGAAGAAGAAGAAGAATAAGAAATACAAGTAGAAGAAGAAGAAGAAGAAGAAATACAAGTAGAAGAAGAAGAAGAAGAGGAAATACAAGAAGAAGAAGAAGAAGAAGAAGAAGAAATACAAGTAGAAGAAGAAGAAGAAGAAATACAAGTAGAAGAAGAAGAAGAATTACAAGTAGAAGAAGAAGAAGAAGAAATACAAGTAGAAGAAGAAGAAGAAGAAGAAGAAGAAGAAGAAGAAGAAGAAGAAGAAGAAGAAGAAGAAGAAGAAAAACAAGTAGAAGAAGAAGAAGAAGAAGAAATACAAGTAGAAGAAGAAGAAGAAGAAATACAAGTAGAAGAAGAAGAAGAAGAAATACAAGTAGAAGAAGAAGAAGAAGAAGAAGAAGAAATACAAGTAGAAGAAGAAGAAGAAGAAGAAATACAAGTAGAAGAAGAAGAAGAAGAAATACAAGTAGAAGAAGAAGAAGAAGAAATACAAGTAGAAGAAGAAGAAGAAGAAATACAAGTAGAAGAAGAAGAAGAAGAAGAAATACAAGTAGAAGAAGAAGAAGAAGAAATACAAGTAGAAGAAGAAGAAGAAGAAGAAGAAGAAGAAATACAAGTAGAAGAAGAAGAAGAAGAAGAAGAAATACAAGTAGAAGAAGAAGAAGAAGAAATACAAGTAGAAGAAGAAGAAGAAGAAATACAAGTAGAAGAAGAAGAAGAAGAAATACAAGTAGAAGAAGAAGAAGAAATACAAGTAGAAGAAGAAGAAGAAGAAATACAAGTAGAAGAAGAAGAAGAAGAAGAAGAAGAAGAAGAAGAAGAAGAAGAAGAAGAAGAAGAAGAAATACAAGTAGAAGAAGAAGAAGAAGAAGAAATACAAGTAGAAGAAGAAGAAGAAGAAATACAAGTAGAAGAAGAAGAAGAAGAAGAAGAAATACAAGTAGAAGAAGAAGAAGAAGAAGAAATACAAGTAGAAGAAGAAGAAGAAATACAAGTAGAAGAAGAAGAAGAAGAAATACAAGTAGAAGAAGAAGAAGAAGAAGAAGAAATACAAGTAGAAGAAGAAGAAGAAGAAGAAGAAAAAATACAAGTAGAAGAAGAAGAAGAAGAAGAAATACAAGTAGAAGAAGAAGAAGAAGAAGAAATACAAGTAGAAGAAGAAGAAGAAATACAAGTAGAAGAAGAAGAAGAAGAAGAAGAAGAAGAAGAAGAAGAAGAAGAAGAAATACAAGTAGAAGAAGAAGAAGAAGAAGAAATACAAGTAGAAGAAGAAGAAATACAAGTAGAAGAAGAAGAAGAAGAAGAAGAAATACAAGTAGAAGAAGAGGAAGAAGAAGAAGAAGAAATACAAGTAGAAGAAGAAGAAGAAGAAGAAGAAGAAGAAATACAAGTAGAAGAAGAAGAAGAAGAAATACAAGTAGAAAAAGAAGAACAAGAAGAAGAAGAAGAAATACAAGTAGAAGAAGAAGAAGAAGAAATACAAGTGGAAGAAGAAATACAAGTAGAAGAAGAAGAAGAAATACAAGTAGAAGAAGAAGAAGAAGAAGAAATACAAGTAGAAGAAGAAGAAGAAATACAAGTAGAAGAAGAAAAGAAGAAGAAGAAATACAAGTAGAAGAAGAAGAAGAAATACAAGTAGAAGAAGAAGAAGAAGAAGAAATACAAGTATAAGAAGAAGAAATACAAGTAGAAGAAGAAGAAGAAGAAATACAAGTAGAAGAAGAAGAAGAAGAGATACAAGTAGAAGAAGAAGAAGAAGAAGAAGAAGAAGAAGAAGAAGAAGAAGAAATACAAGTAGAAGAAGAAGAAGAAGAAGAAGAAAAAATACAACTAGAAGAAGAAGAAGAAGAAATACAAGTAGAAGAAGAAGAAGAAGAAATACAAGTAGAAGATGAAGAAGAAATACAAGGAGAAGAAGAAGAAGAAGAAATACAAGTAGAAGAAGAAGAAGAAGAAGAAATACAAGTAGAATAAGAAGAAGAAATACAAGTAGAAGAAGAAGAAGAAGAAGAAGAAATACAAGTAGAAGAAGAAGAAGAAGAAGAAGAAGAAGAAGAAGAAGAAATACAAGTAGAAGAATAAGAAGAAGAAATACAAGTAGTAGAAGAAGAAGAAGAAGAAGAAGAAATACAAGTAGAAGAAGAAGAAGAAGAAATACAAGTAGAAGAAGAAGAAGAAGAAATACAAGTAGAAGAAGAAGAAGAAATACAAGTAGAAGAAGAAGAAGAAGAAGAAGAAGAAATACAAGTAGAAGAAGAAGAAGAAGAAGAAATACAAGTAGAAGAAGAAGAAGAAGAAGAAGAAGAAGAAATACAAGTAGAAGAAGAAGAAGAAGAAGAAGAAGAAGAAGAAGAAGAAATACAAGTAGAAGAAGAAGAAGAAATACAAGTAGAAGAAGAAGAAGAAGAAGAAGAAGAAGAAATACAAGTAGAAGAAGAAGAAGAAGAAGAAGAAGAAGAAGAAATACAAGTAGAAGAAGAAGAAGAAGAAGAAGAAGAAGAAGAAATACAAGAAGAAGAAGAAGAAGAAGAAATACAAGTAGAAGAAGAAGAAGAAGAAATACAAGTAGAAGAAGAAGAAGAAGAAGAAATACAAGAAGAAGAAGAAATACAAGTAGAAGAAGAAGAAGAAGAAGAAATACAAGTAGAAGAAGAAGAAGAAGAGGAAATACAAGAAGAAGAAGAAGAAGAAGAAGAAATACAAGTAGAAGAAGAAGAAGAAGAAATACAAGTAGAAGAAGAAGAAGAATTACAAGTAGAAGAAGAAGAAGAAGAAATACAAGTAGAAGAAGAAGAAGAAGAAGAAGAAGAAGAAGAAGAAGAAATACAAGTAGAAGAAGAAGAAGAAGAAGAAATACAAGTAGAAGAAGAAGAAGAAGAAATACAAGTAGAAGAAGAAGAAGAAGAAATACAAGTAGAAGAAGAAGAAGAAGAAGAAGAAGAAATACAAGTAGAAGAAGAAGAAGAAGAAGAAATACAAGTAGAAGAAGAAGAAGAAGAAATACAAGTAGAAGAAGAAGAAGAAGAAATACAAGTAGAAGAAGAAGAAGAAGAAGAAGAAGAAGAAGAAGAAAAAGAAGAAATACGAGTAGAAGAGTAAGAAGAAGAAGAAGAAGAAGAAGAAGAAGAAGAAGAAGAAGAAATACAAGCAGAAGAAGAAGAAGAAGAAGAAATACAAGTAGTAGAAGAAGAAGAAGAAGAAGAAGAAGAAATACAAGTAGAAGAAGAAGAAATACAAGTAGAAGAAGAAGAAGAAGAAATACAAGTAGAAGAAGAAGAAGAAGAAGAAATACAAGTAGAAGAAGAAGAAGAAGAAATACAAGTAGAAGAAGAAGAAGAAGAAATACAAGTAGAAGAAGAAGAATAAGAAATACAAGTAGAAGAAGAAGAAGAAGAAGAAGAAGAAGAAGAAATACAAGTAGAAGAAGAAGAAGAAGAAGAAAAAATACAAGTAGAAGAAGAAGAAGAAGAAGAAATACAAGTAGAAGAAGAAGAAGAAATACAAGTAGAAGAAGAAGAAGAAGAAGAAGAAGAAATACAAGTAGAAGAAGAAGAAGAAGAAGAAATACAAGTAGAAGAAGAAGAAGAAGAAGAAGAAGAAGAAGAAGAAATACAAGTAGAAGAAGAAGAAGAAGAAGAAGAAGAAATACAAGTAGAAGAAGAAGAAGAAGAAGAAGAAGAAGAAGAAATACAAGTAGAAGAAGAAGAAGAAGAAATACAAGTAGAAGAAGAAGAAGAAGAAGAAATACAAGTAGAAGAAGAAGAAGAAGAAGAAGAAGAAGAAGAAATACAAGTAGAAGAAGAAGGAGAAGAAATACAAGTAGAAGAAGAAGAAGAAATACAAGTAGAAGAAGAAGAAGAAGAAGAAGAAGAAATACAAGTAGAAGAAGAAGAAGAAGAAGAAATACAAGTAGAAGAAGAAGAAGAAATACAAGTAGAAGAAGAAGAAGAAGAAGAAGAAGAAGAAGAAATACAAGTAGAAGAAGAAGAAGAAATACAAGTAGTAGAAGAAGAAGAAGAAGAAGAAGAAGAAATACAAGTAGAAGAAGAAGAAGAAGAAGAAGAAGAAGATGAAGAAGAAGAAGAAGAAATACAAGTAGAAGAAGAAGAAGAAGAAGAAATACAAGTAGAAGAAGAAGAAGAAGAAATACAAGTAGAAGAAGAAGAAGAAGAAATACAAGTAGAAGAAGAAGAACAAGAAATACAAGTAGAAGAAGAAGAAGAAGAAGAAATACAAGTAGAAGAAGAAGAAGAAGAAGAAGAAATACAAGTAGAAGAAGAAGAAGAAGAAATACAAGTAGAAGAAGAAGAATAAGAAATACAAGTAGAAGAAGAAGAAGAAGAAGAAGAAGAAGAAGAAGAAGAAGAAGAAATACAAGTAGAAGAAGAAGAAGAAGAAATACAAGTAGAAGAAGAAGAAGAAATACAAGTAGAAGAAGAAGAAGAAGAAGAAGAAATACAAGTAGAAGAAGAAG
>NW_027223053.1:37500-72500 GCF_043380555.1 Nothobranchius furzeri | reverse complement strand
GAAGAAGAAGAAATACAAGTAGAAGAAGAAGAAGAAGAAATACAAGTAGAAGAAGAAGAAGAATTACAAGTAGAAGAAGAAGAAGAAGAAATACAAGTAGAAGAAGAAGAAGAAGAAGAAGAAGAAGAAGAAGAAGAAGAAGAAGAAATACAAGTAGAAGAAGAAGAAGAAGAAGAAATACAAGTAGAAGAAGAAGAAGAAGAAATACAAGTAGAAGAAGAAGAAGAAGAAATACAAGTAGAAGAAGAAGAAGAAGAAGAAGAAATACAAGTAGAAGAAGAAGAAGAAGAAGAAATACAAGTAGAAGAAGAAGAAGAAGAAATACAAGTAGAAGAAGAAGAAGAAGAAATACAAGTAGAAGAAGAAGAAGAAGAAATACAAGTAGAAGAAGAAGAAGAAGAAGAAATACAAGTAGAAGAAGAAGAAGAAGAAATAGAAGTAGAAGAAGAAGAAGAAGAAGAAGAAGAAATACAAGTAGAAGAAGAAGAAGAAGAAGAAGAAATACAAGTAGAAGAAGAAGAAGAAGAAATACAAGTAGAAGAAGAAGAAGAAGAAATACAAGTAGAAGAAGAAGAAGAAGAAATACAAGTAGAAGAAGAAGAAGAAATACAAGTAGAAGAAGAAGAAGAAGAAATACAAGTAGAAGAAGAAGAAGAAGAAGAAGAAGAAGAAGAAGAAATACAAGTAGAAGAAGAAGAAGAAGAAGAAGAAATACAAGTAGAAGAAGAAGAAGAAGAAATACAAGTAGAAGAAGAAGAAGAAGAAGAAGAAATACAAGTAGAAGAAGAAGAAGAAGAAGAAATACAAGTAGAAGAAGAAGAAGAAATACAAGTAGAAGAAGAAGAAGAAGAAATACAAGTAGAAGAAGAAGAAGAAGAAGAAGAAATACAAGTAGAAGAAGAAGAAGAAGAAGAAGAAAAAATACAAGTAGAAGAAGAAGAAGAAGAAATACAAGTAGAAGAAGAAGAAGAAGAAGAAATACAAGTAGAAGAAGAAGAAGAAATACAAGTAGAAGAAGAAGAAGAAGAAGAAGAAGAAGAAGAAATACAAGTAGAAGAAGAAGAAGAAGAAGAAATACAAGTAGAAGAAGAAGAAATACAAGTAGAAGAAGAAGAAGAAGAAAAAGAAATACAAGTAGAAGAAGAGGAAGAAGAAGAAGAAGAAGAAATACAAGTAGAAGAAGAAGAAGAAGAAGAAGAAATACAAGTAGAAGAAGAAGAACAAGAAGAAGAAGAAGAAATACAAGTAGAAGAAGAAGAAGAAGAAATACAAGTGGAAGAAGAAGAAGAAATACAAGTAGAAGAAGAAGAAGAAGAAGAAGAAATACAAGTAGAAGAAGAAGAAGAAGAAGAAATACAAGTAGAAGAAGAAGAAGAAATACAAGTAGAAGAAGAAAAGAAGAAGAAGAAATACAAGTAGAAGAAGAAGAAGAAATACAAGTAGAAGAAGAAGAAGAAGAAGAAATACAAGTATAAGAAGAAGAAATACAAGTAGAAGAAGAAGAAGAAGAAATACAAGTAGAAGAAGAAGAAGAAGAAGAGATACAAGTAGAAGAAGAAGAAGAAGAAGAAGAAGAAGAAGAAGAAGAAGAAGAAGAAATACAAGTAGAAGAAGAAGAAGAAGAAGAAGAAGAAGAAATACAACTAGAAGAAGAAGAAGAAGAAATACAAGTAGAAGAAGAAGAAGAAGAAATACAAGTAGAAGATGAAGAAGAAATACAAGGAGAAGAAGAAGAAGAAGAAATACAAGTAGAAGAAGAAGAAGAAGAAGAAATACAAGTAGAATAAGAAGAAGAAATACAAGTAGAAGAAGAAGAAGAAGAAGAAGAAATACAAGTAGAAGAAGAAGAAGAAGAAGAAGAAGAAGAAGAAGAAGAAGAAGAAATACAAGTAGAAGAATAAGAAGAAGAAATACAAGTAGAAGAAGAAGAAGAAGAAGAAGAAGAAGAAATACAAGTAGAAGAAGAAGAAGAAGAAATACAAGTAGAAGAAGAAGAAGAAGAAATACAAGTAGAAGAAGAAGAAGAAATACAAGTAGAAGAAGAAGAAGAAGAAGAAGAAGAAGAAGAAATACAAGTAGAAGAAGAAGAAGAAGAAATACAAGTAGAAGAAGAAGAAGAAGAAGAAGAAGAAGAAGAAGAAGAAGAAGAAGAAGAAGAAGAAATACAAGTAGAAGAAGAAGAAGAAGAAGAAGAAGAAATACAAGTAGAAGAAGAAGAAGAAATACAAGTAGAAGAAGAAGAAGAAGAAGAAGAAGAAATACAAGTAGAAGAAGAAGAAGAAGAAGAAGAAGAAGAAGAAGAAATACAAGTAGAAGAAGAAGAAGAAGAAGAAGAAGAAGAAGAAGAAGAAGAAATACAAGAAGAAGAAGAAGAAGAAGAAGAAATACAAGTAGAAGAAGAAGAAGAAGAAATACAAGTAGAAGAAGAAGAAGAAGAAGAAATACAAGAAGAAGAAGAAGAAGAAATACAAGTAGAAGAAGAAGAAGAAGAAGAAATACAAGTAGAAGAAGAAGAAGAAGAGGAAATACAAGAAGAAGAAGAAGAAGAAGAAGAAATACAAGTAGAAGAAGAAGAAGAAGAAATACAAGTAGAAGAAGAAGAAGAATTACAAGTAGAAGAAGAAGAAGAAGAAATACAAGTAGAAGAAGAAGAAGAAGAAGAAGAAGAAGAAATACAAGTAGAAGAAGAAGAAGAAGAAGAAATACAAGTAGAAGAAGAAGAAGAAGAAATACAAGTAGAAGAAGAAGAAGAAGAAATACAAGTAGAAGAAGAAGAAGAAGAAGAAGAAGAAATACAAGTAGAAGAAGAAGAAGAAGAAGAAATACAAGTAGAAGAAGAAGAAGAAGAAATACAAGTAGAAGAAGAAGAAGAAGAAATACAAGTAGAAGAAGAAGAAGAAGAAATACAAGTAGAAGAAGAAGAAGAAGAAGAAGAAATACAAGTAGAAGAAGAAGAAGAAGAAATACAAGTAGAAGAAGAAGAAGAAGAAGAAGAAGAAGAAGAAGAAGAAGAAGAAGAAGAAGAAATACAAGTAGAAGAAGAAGAAGAAGAAGAAGAAGAAATACAAGTAGAAGAAGAAGAAGAAGAAGAAATACAAGTAGAAGAAGAAGAAGAAGAAATACAAGTAGAAGAAGAAGAAGAAGAAATACAAGTAGAAGAAGAAGAAGAAATACAAGTAGAAGAAGAAGAAGAAGAAATACAAGTAGAAGAAGAAGAAGAAGAAGAAGAAGAAGAAGAAGACATACAAGTAGAAGAAGAAGAAGAAGAAGAAATACAAGTAGAAGAAGAAGAAGAAGAAATACAAGTAGAAGAAGAAGAAGAAGAAGAAGAAATACAAGTAGAAGAAGAAGAAGAAGAAGAAATACAAGTAGAAGAAGAAGAAGAAATACAAGTAGAAGAAGAAGAAGAAGAAATACAAGTAGAAGAAGAAGAAGAAGAAGAAGAAATACAAGTAGAAGAAGAAGAAGAAGAAGAAGAAAAAATACAAGTAGAAGAAGAAGAAGAAGAAATACAAGTAGAAGAAGAAGAAGAAGAAGAAATACAAGTAGAAGAAGAAGAAGAAATACAAGTAGAAGAAGAAGAAGAAGAAGAAGAAGAAGAAGAAGAAGAAGAAGAAGAAGAAGAAATACAAGTAGAAGAAGAAGGAGAAGAAGAAATACAAGTAGAAGAAGAAGAAATACAAGTAGAAGAAGAAGAAGAAGAAGAAGAAATACAAGTAGAAGAAGAGGAAGAAGAAGAAGAAGAAGAAATACAAGTAGAAGAAGAAGAAGAAGAAGAAGAAATACAAGTAGAAGAAGAAGAAGAAGAAATACAAGTAGAAGAAGAAGAAGAAGAAGAAGAAGAAGAAGAAATACAAGTAGAAGAAGAAGAAGAAGAAATACAAGTGGAAGAAGAAGAAGAAATACAAGTAGAAGAAGAAGAAGAAGAAGAAGAAATACAAGTAGAAGAAGAAGAAGAAGAAGAAATACAAGTAGAAGAAGAAGAAGAAATACAAGTAGAAGAAGAAAAGAAGAAGAAGAAATACAAGTAGAAGAAGAAGAAGAAATACAAGTAGTAGAAGAAGAAGAAGAAGAAGAAATACAAGTAGAAGAAGAAGAAGAAGAAGAAGAAGAAATACAAGTAGAAGAAGAAGAAGAAGATGAAGAAGAAGAAGAAGAAATACAAGTAGAAGAAGAAGAAGAAGAAAAAGAAGAAATACAAGTAGAAGAAGAAGAAGAAGAAGAAATACAAGTAGAAGAAGAAGAAGAAGAAGAAGAAGAAATACAAGTAGAAGAAGAAGAAGAAGAAGAAGAAGAAGAAATACAAGTAGAAGAAGAAGAAGAAGAAGAAGAAGAAGAAATACAAGTAGAAGAAGAAGAAGAAGAAGAAGAAGAAGAAGAAGAAGAAGAAGAAATACAAGTAGAAGAAGAAGAAGAAGAAGAAGAAGAAGAAGAAGAAGAAATACAAGTAGAAGAAGAAGAAGAAATACAAGTAGAAGAAGAAGAAGAAGAAGAAGAAGAAGAAGAAGAAGAAGAAGAAGAAGAAGAAATACAAGTAGAAGAAGAAGAAGAAGATGAAGAAGAAATACAAGTAGAAGAAGAAGAAGAAGAAGAAGAAGAAGAAGAAGAAGAAGAAGAAATACAAGAAGAAGAAGAAGAAGAAGAAGAAGAAATACAAGTAGAAGAAGAAGAAGAAGAAATACAAGTAGAAGAAGAAGAAGAAGAGGAAATACAAGAAGAAGAAGAAGAAATACAAGTAGAAGAAGAAGAAGAAGAAATACAAGTAGAAGAAGAAGAAGAAATACAAGTAGAAGAAGAAGAAGAAGAAGAAGAAGAAGAAGAAATACAAGTAGAAGAAGAAGAAGAAGAAATACAAGTAGAAGAAGAAGAAGAAGAAGAAGAAGAAGAAGAAGAAGAAGACATACAAGTAGAAGAAGAAGAAGAAGAAGAAGAAATACAAGTAGAAGAAGAAGAAGAAGAAGAAATACAAGTAGAAGAAGAAGAAGAAGAAGAAATACAAGTAGAAGAAGAAGAAGAAGAAATACAAGTAGAAGAAGAAGAAGAAGAAGAAGAAGAAATACAAGTAGAAGAAGAAGAAGAAGAAGAAGAAGAAGAAGAAGAAATACAAGTAGAAGAAGAAGAAGAAGAAGAAGAAGAAGAAGAAGAAGAAGAAGAAGAAGAAGAAGAAGAAGAAATACAAGTAGAAGAAGACCAAGTGTGACCAAGATGGCGCCCATGACCGGCTGCGTGTCTGCTCAGCTCCCAACCTTTTTTGTTTTTCTATTGTATTCTTGTATTTTTTCCATATGCAGTGCCGATTCTCTGCTGGTGTATGATCGGGACTTCCTGCTCTCGATCCGCTCTAGAATGGATGTTTTTCAGAACTCTAATGCGGGACACCTTTTTCCACCGCCGCTGGAGACTGACGCGAACCCAGCTGCAGAGCCTGTGTTGCTCCACGCTTTCCCACCGCCGCTGGAGACTGACGTTAGCCCAGCTTCCGGGCTTGTGCTGCCCGTCGGTTTGCCGCTGCCCCGGAGACCTTGGAAAAAGAAGCGGGGGAAACGAGGCGGCTTCTTTGTTCAGCTCCGAAGGATCCGGCGTGGCGAAGCCATATCGGAGCGCTGCTCCGTGACTGTGATGTCCCGGATCCATCGGCATCTCAATCGAGTCGAGCTGATCTCGCTGCTACCGGGAGGACATGGAGCTGAATGTTACATGGATGTGTCTGAGGTGTGGATGACCGGCCAGTTGGGAGCTCACGGAGCTGAGAGCTGCGCGAGTGCGTGGGATGTGGGGATGATTCTCCAGCTGGGAGCTCACTGAGCCAAGCGCTGTATGCGTGCTTCGGAACCGAGGATGATCCGGCGGCCGACCGCTGCTGACCAGCTTGCGGCACACAATCGGGGGAGATGTGGAGATCGCCTAATCACATCAGATTACTGCGTATGGGGAAAGGAGCGGTGCTTTTTGAGTTCCCCTGATGCTCGAGGTGGGTGCTTGGTGCCTGTTGTTTCTTTGGGTTCCACCGGGTTGCCCTCCCGCTCTCGTTTTCGCCGCTCTCGTTTTGGACGGCACAATCAGCGGGGAATAAATCTGGCCAACCTACAGTATATTGCAAGATTTGATGGAGCCGGACTTTCTCTTCCATCGGGAAAGCAGTCGACTCGCTTTGCACTGATCAATGCCAGATCGGTTGGAAATAAAACTTTTATTCTGAAGGAATTCTTCCTGAACAATAGCTTGTCTGTTCTATGCGCCACTGAATCATGGTTAACCCCTGGAGATTCAGCTGCTATTGTTGAAATGTTACCTCCTGGATGCTCCTTCATTAACATTCCAAGAGCACAGCGCCGGGGCGGAGGTCTATTGACTATATTCAAATCAGATCTTGTCTGCACACCGATTACCCATCAATCAACTCCATTGTCTTTTGAATTAAGTTTGTTTGAATTGGGACGTTCCCCTCCATTGTTATGTGCACTCATTTACCGTCCACCACCCTATAACAAGGATTTTCTTAATGAATTTGCAAACTTCCTGGCAGACGTCTCCTGCAGATATGGAAAAATACTCTTGCTGGGTGATTTTAATATTCATGTCTGCTGTCCTGACAAACCTTTGGTAAAGGATTTCTTAGATCTTATTGACTCATTTAGCATGTCCCAACGTGTTAATGGACCCACTCATGGTCATACACACACACTAGACCTGATTTTTTGTCATGGGCTGCAAATTAGTGATCTTGGCATTCTACCTGCAACTTTTTCTGATCACTCACCAGTTGTGTTTAATATGAACTTAGACTCTGCCTCTCGTGTTGAGTGTTTCCGTCCCAGCTTCTCTCGAACAATCAGACCCAATACTGCTGCACATTTTGCTGCTATTCTTGCTTTGAATTCAGCTCCATTTCAATCTACTGATGAATTTACTGTTGTTGAGGGATTACTTCATGCGCTTGATTCATCCTGTCTGGCTGCTTTGGATATTGTCGCTCCATTAAAATCAAGGCGAAATACATCCCGACCTGACCCATGGCTGAACGAGCAAACTCGTTCCATGAGACAACATGCCAGAAGACTGGAACGTAAATGGATAAAAGACAGGCTTACTGTATCCTTTGAATCCATGAGAGAGGCGTGGTCTCAGTACCAAAGAGCAGTCAGAGGTGCTAGAAATCGATTTTTTGCAAGCATTGTAACGGCTAATTCTAATAATCAAGGTGTGTTATATAAAACTATGAATGCAGTGCTTTCACCAGTTACAAAACTATTTTCCTCTGCGTCTGCTGACTTGTGTAACCAAATCCTGCAGTTTTTCTTAAATAAGATTAGTGTAATCAGAGCTCAGATTCACCAAACCAACCATGTTCCTGATTCAGTCATTCCCCCTCATGTGCAACTTCAAAGCTTTCAGCCCATCTCTCTGCCCTATCTAGAAAAAACTGTTGCTGCCATGAAACCGTCTGGCTCCCCAGAAGATGTTATCCCACCACGTCTCCTGAAAGAGGTTTTTCCTTTCATTAGCCATAATGTGCTAGACATCTTAAATAGTAGCTTGACATTGGCTGAAGTTCCTTCTGCCTTTAAACACGCCGTTCTTCAGCCAATCTTGAAAAAACCTGGTCTCGACCCCACTGATTACTCTAATCTCCGACCAATTTCCAAATTACCGTTTTTATCTAAGGTCCTTGAGAAAATAGTGTATGAACAGATGCTGACACATCTAAATGACAATCAGGTAATGGACATTTTTCAGTCTGGTTTCAGAAAACAGCACAGCACTGAAACTGCTCATGTTCGGGTGTTTAATGACATTTTTCTCGCTTTAGATTCAGGTTTCCATGTGGTTCTGCTACTTTTGGATCTATCAGCAGCATTTGACACGATCGATCATAACATCTTGATCACCAGACTTCAGACTTGGGCTGGCATTTCTGGTTCAGCCCTAGATTGGTTCAGGTCATACTTTTATAACAGGTCCGCTAGAGTCATGTTGGATGGCTGTTCATCCGAGTCACAACCACTCCGTTGGGGTGTCCCACAAGGTTCAATACTCGGCCCGTTACTATTTAACCTCTATATACTGCCCTTAGGAGCCATTTTCAGAAGGCACGCTGTCTCATACCATCTTTACGCTGATGACTGTCAGATCTACTTTTCATTCAAGCCAACTCAATCAATGCAAGTTCTGTCTGATTGTATCGATAATGTTAAGCTTTGGCTTGCTGATAACTTCCTCCATCTGAATGACTCCAAAACAGAAGTAATCGTTTTTAATCCTCACAGCATCCCGGCTACTCTTCAACCTGACCTCAACTATCTCTCACCTAATGTCTCCACTGTAATTTCCAACCTTGGAGTTAAAATAGACCAGGCTCTGAAGATGGATGCTCAGGTCAATAACACAGTTAAATCATGTTTTTACCACCTCAGGCGTATCTCTAAACTTAAGCACATCCTGAGTGTCCGTCTTCTCAAATCAGTAGTCCACACTTTCATCACTTCACGGCTGGATTACTCCAACTCCTGCTTATACGGCATCAGTAAAGCAGCTCAATCTAGACTTCAGCTAGTCCAGAATTCAGCAGCTAGGTTCCTGACTGGAGTTGACAGAAGACAGCACATTACACCAATTCTAAAATCTCTCCACTGGTTGCCCGTTCATCTCAGGATCAATTTCAAAATCATGCTGCTCACTTATAAATCCCTGAACAGTCAAGCTCCTCCATATCTGTGTCAACTCGTCCATTACTACAATCCGCCTCGTGCTCTCAGGTCTGAGGATAAGCTCCTCCTAGCTCTTCCAAACGCACGTCTGAAAAGCCGTGGAGAAAGGGCTTTCTCTGTCTGTGCTCCCAAGCTGTGGAATGCATTACCACTACTAGTGAGGCAAGCACCAACAATTAGCATTTTTAAATCTCGCATGAAAACTCACTACTTCAACCTTGCATATAATACATAATCATGGACCACTTTCGACATCTGCATTCTTTCTACAATAGAATGCACAATAATTAACATCTGTATTACTGTGGTTCTTTCATATGTTTTTATCTGTTGTTTCACATTCCTTTGCGTTTTTAGTGTTTTACGACTGTTAGTTCGAGTATTTTCTTGTTTTCATTTTTTCTTATAAACTATGCTTTAAATGTCATTCTGAACGTGTTAATTTAACTGTAATCTTTTAATGTACAGCGCCTTGTCTGGTTGTAATGCCATGTTGAATGCGCTTTATAAATAAAATGGTATGGTATGGTATGGTAAGAAGAAGAAGAAGAAGAAGAAGAAGAAGAAGAAATACAAGTAGAAGAAGAAGAAGAAATACAAGTAGAAGAAGAAGAAGAAGAAGAAGAAATACAAGTAGAAGAATAAGAAGAAGAAGAAATACAAGTAGAAGAAGAAGAAGAAGAAATATAAGAAGAAGAAGAAGAAGAAGAAGAAATACAAGTAGAAGAAGAAGAAGAAGAAATACAAGTAGAAGAAGAAGAAGAAGAAGAAGAAGAAGAAATACAAGTAGAAGAAGAAGAAGAAGAAGAAGAAGAAGAAGAAGAAATACAAGTAGAAGAAGAAGAAGAAATACAAGTAGAAGAAGAAGAAGAAGAAGAAGAAGAAGAAGAAGAAGAAGAAATACAAGTAGAAGAAGAAGAAGAAGAAGAAGAAGAAGAAGAAGAAGAAGAAATACAAGTAGAAGAAGAAGAAGAAGAAGAAGAAAAAGAAGAAATATAAGTAGAAGAAGAAGAAGAAGAAGAAGAAGTACAAGTAGAAGAAGAAGAAGAAGAAGAAGAAGAAGAAATACAAGTAGAAGAAGAAGAAGAAGAAGAAGAAATACAAGTAGTAGAAGAAGAAGAAGAAGAAAAAGAAGAAATATAAGTAGAAGAAGAAGAAGAAATACAAGTAGAAGAAGAAGAAGAAGAAGAAATACAAGTAGAAGAAGAAGAAGAAGAAGAAGAAGAAGAAGAAGAAGAAGAAGAAATACAAGTAGAAGAAGAAGAAGAAGAAGAAGAAATACAAGTAGAAGAAGAAGAAGAAGAAATACAAGTAGAAGAAGAAGAAGAAGAAGAAATACAAGTAGAAGAAGAAGAAGAAATACAAGTAGAAGAAGAAGAAGAAGAAATACAAGTAGAAGAAGAAGAAGAAGAAATACAAGTAGAAGAAGAAGAAGAAGAAGAAGAAGAAATACAAGTAGAAGAAGAAGAAGAAGAAATACAAGTAGAAGAAGAAGAAGAAGAAGAAGAAGAAGAAGAAATACAAGTAGAAGAAGAAGAAGAAGAAGAAGAAGAAGAAGAAGAAATACAAGTAGAAGAAGAAGAAGAAGAAGAAGAAGAAGAAATACAAGTAGAAGAAGAAGAAGAAGAAGAAGAAGAAATACAAGTAGAAGAAGAAGAAGAAGTAATACAAGTAGAAGAAGAAGAAGAAGAAGAAGAAATAAAAGTAGAAGAAGAAGAAGAAGAAATACAAGTAGAAGAAGAAGAAGAAGAAATACAAGTAGAAGAAGAAGAAGAAGAAGAAGAAGAAGAAATACAAGTAGAAGAAGAAGAAGAAGAAGAAGAAGAAGAAGAAGAAGAAATACAAGTAGAAGAAGAAGAAGAAGAAGAAGAAGAAGAAATACAAGTAGAAGAAGAAGAAGAAGAAGAAATACAAGTAGAAGAAGAAGAAGAAATACAAGTAGAAGAAGAAGAAGAAGAAGAAGAAGAAGAAGAAATACAAGTAGAAGAAGAAGAAGAAGAAATACAAGTAGAAGAAGAAGAAGAAGAAGAAGAAATACAAGAAGAAGAAGAAGAAGAAGAAATACAAGTAGAAGAAGAAGAAGAAGAAATACAAGTAGAAGAAGAAGAAGAAGAAGAAATACAAGAAGAAGAAGAAGAAGAAGAAATACAAGTAGAAGAAGAAGAAGAAGAAATACAAGTAGAAGAAGAAGAAGAAGAGGAAATACAAGAAGAAGAAGAAGAAGAAGAAGAAGAAGAAGAAGAAGAAGAAGAAGAAATACAAGAAGAAGAAGAAGAAGAAGAAATACAAGTAGAAGAAGAAGAAGAAGAAGAAATACAAGAAGAAGAAGAAGAAGAAGAAATACAAGTAGAAGAAGAAGAAGAAGAAATACAAGTAGAAGAAGAAGAAGAAGAGGAAATACAAGAAGAAGAAGAAGAAGAAGAAATACAAGTAGAAGAAGAAGAAGAAGAAATACAAGTAGAAGAAGAAGAAGAAATACAAGTAGAAGAAGAAGAAGAAGAAATACAAGTAGAAGAAGAAGAAGAAATACAAGTAGAAGAAGAAGAAGAAGAAATACAAGTAGAAGAAGAAGAAGAAGAAGAAGAAATACAAGTAGAAGAAGAAGAAGAAGAAGAAATACAAGTAGAAGAAGAAGAAGAAGAAATACAAGTAGAAGAAGAAGAAGAAGAAATACAAGTAGAAGAAGAAGAAGAAGAAGAAGAAGAAGAAGAAGAAATACAAGTAGAAGAAGAAGAAGAAGAAATACAAGTAGAAGAAGAAGAAGAAGAAATACAAGTAGAAGAAGAAGAAGAAGAAATACAAGTAGAAGAAGAAGAAGAAGAAGAAGAAATACAAGTAGAAGAAGAAGAAGAAGAAATACAAGTAGAAGAAGAAGAAGAAATACAAGTAGAGGAAGAAGAAGAAGAAGAAGAAGAAGAAGAAGAAATACAAGTAGAAGAAGAAGAAGAAGAAGAAATACAAGTAGAAGAAGAAGAAGAAGAAATACAAGTAGAAGAAGAAGAAGAAGAAATACAAGTAGAAGAAGAAGAAGAAGAGGAAATACAAGAAGAAGAAGAAGAAGAAGAAGAAGAAGAAGAAGAAGAAGAAGAAGAAGAAGAAGAAGAAGAAGAAATACAAGAAGAAGAAGAAGAAGAAGAAATACAAGTAGAAGAAGAAGAAGAAGAAGAAATACAAGAAGAAGAAGAAGAAGAAGAAGAAGAAGAAATACAAGTAGAAGAAGAAGAAGAAGAAATACAAGTAGAAGAAGAAGAAGAAGAGGAAATACAAGAAGAAGAAGAAGAAGAAGAAATACAAGTAGAAGAAGAAGAAGAAGAAATACAAGTAGAAGAAGAAGAAGAAATACAAGTAGAAGAAGAAGAAGAAGAAATACAAGTAGAAGAAGAAGAAGAAATACAAGTAGAAGAAGAAGAAGAAGAAATACAAGTAGAAGAAGAAGAAGAAGAAGAAGAAATACAAGTAGAAGAAGAAGAAGAAGAAGAAATACAAGTAGAAGAAGAAGAAGAAGAAATACAAGTAGAAGAAGAAGAAGAAGAAATACAAGTAGAAGAAGAAGAAGAAGAAGAAGAAGAAGAAGAAGAAGAAATACAAGTAGAAGAAGAAGAAGAAGAAATACAAGTAGAAGAAGAAGAAGAAGAAATACAAGTAGAAGAAGAAGAAGAAGAAATACAAGTAGAAGAAGAAGAAGAAGAAGAAGAAATACAAGTAGAAGAAGAAGAAGAAGAAATACAAGTAGAAGAAGAAGAAGAAGAAATACAAGTAGAGGAAGAAGAAGAAGAAGAAGAAGAAATACAAGTAGAAGAAGAAGAAGAAGAAATACAAGTAGAAGAAGAAGAAGAAGAAATACAAGTAGAAGAAGAAGAAGAAGAAATACAAGTAGAAGAAGAAGAAGAAGAAATACAAGTAGAAGAAGAAGAAGAAATACAAGTAGAAGAAGAAGAAGAAGAAATACAAGTAGAAGAAGAAGAAGAAGAAGAAGAAGAAGAAGAAGAAGAAGAAATACAAGTAGAAGAAGAAGAAGAAGAAGAAATACAAGTAGAAGAAGAAGAAATACAAGTAGAAGAAGAAGAAGAAGAAATACAAGTAGAAGAAGAAGAAGAGATACAAGTAGAAGAAGAAGAAGAAGAAGAAGAAGAAATACAAGTAGAAGAAGAAGAAGAAGAAGAAAAAATACAACTAGAAGAAGAAGAAGAAGAAATACAAGTAGAAGAAGAAGAAGAAGAAATACAAGTAGAAGAAGAAGAAGAAATACAAGGAGAAGAAGAAGAAGAAGAAGAAGAAGAAGAAGAAGAAGAAGAAATACAAGTAGAAGAAGAAGAAGAAATACAAGTAGAAGAAGAAGAAGAAGAAGAAGAAATACAAGTAGAAGAAGAAGAAGAAGAAGAAGAAGAAGAAATACAAGTAGAAGAAGAAGAAGAAGAAATACAAGTAGAAGAAGAAGAAGAAGAAGAAGAAGAAGAAGAAATACAAGTAGAAGAAGAAGAAGAAGAAGAAGAAGAAGAAATACAAGTAGAAGAAGAAGAAGAAGAAATACAAGTAGAAGAAGAAGAAGAAATACAAGTAGAAGAAGAAGAAGAAGAAGAAGAAGAAGAAGAAGAAGAAATACAAGTAGAAGAAGAAGAAGAAGAAGAAGAAATACAAGTAGAAGAAGAAGAAGAAGAAGAAATACAAGTAGAAGAAGAAGAAGAAGAAGAAGAAGAAGAAGAAATACAAGTAGAAGAAGAAGAAGAAGAAGAAGAAGAAGAAGAAGAAGAAGAAATACAAGTAGAAGAAGAAGAAGAAATACAAGTAGAAGAAGAAGAAGAAGAAGAAGAAGAAATACAAGTAGAAGAAGAAGAAGAAGAAGAAGAAGAAGAAATACAAGTAGAAGAAGAAGAAGAAGAAGAAGAAGAAATACAAGAAGAAGAAGAAGAAGAAGAAATACAAGTAGAAGAAGAAGAAGAAGAAATACAAGTAGAAGAAGAAGAAGAAGAAGAAATACAAGAAGAAGAAGAAGAAGAAGAAGAAGAAATACAAGTAGAAGAAGAAGAAGAAGAAATACAAGTAGAAGAAGAAGAAGAAGAGGAAATACAAGAAGAAGAAGAAGAAGAAGAAGAAGAAGAAGAAATACAAGTAGAAGAAGAAGAAGAAGAAATACAAGTAGAAGAAGAAGAAGAATTACAAGTAGAAGAAGAAGAAGAAGAAATACAAGTAGAAGAAGAAGAAGAAGAAGAAGAAGAAGAAGAAATAGAAGAAGAAGAAATACAAGTAGAAGAAGAAGAAGAAGAAGAAGAAGAAATACAAGTAGAAGAAGAAGAAGAAAAAATACAAGTAGAAGAAGAAGAAGAAGAAGAAGAAGAAGAAGAAGAAGAAGAAGAAGAAGAAATACAAGTAGAAGAAGAAGAAGAAATACAAGTAGAAGAAGAAGAAGAAGAAATACAAGTAGAAGAAGAAGAAGAAGAAGAAATACAAGTAGAAGAAGAAGAAGAAGAAATACAAGTAGAAGAAGAAGAAGAAGAAGAAGAAATACAAGTAGAAGAAGAAGAAGAAGAAATACAAGTAGAAGAAGAAGAAGAAGAAATACAAGTAGAAGAAGAAGAAGAAGAAGAAGAAGAAGAAATACAAGTAGAAGAAGAAGAAGAAGAAATACAAGTAGAAGAAGAAGAAGAAGAAATACAAGTAGAAGAAGAAGAAGAAGAAATACAAGTAGAAGAAGAAGAAGAAATACAAGTAGAAGAAGAAGAGAATAAATACAAGTAGAAGAAGAAGAAGAAGAAGAAGAAGAAGAAGAAGAAATACAAGTAGAAGAAGAAGAAGAAGAAGAAATACAAGTAGAAGAAGAAGAAGAAGAAATACAAGTAGAAGAAGAAGAAGAAGAAGAAGAAGAAATACAAGTAGAAGAAGAAGAAGAAGAAGAAATACAAGTAGAAGAAGAAGAAGAAATACAAGTAGAAGAAGAAGAAGAAGAAATACAAGTAGAAGAAGAAGAAGAAGAAGAAGAAATACAAGTAGAAGAAGAAGAAGAAGAAGAAGAAAAAATACAAGTAGAAGAAGAAGAAGAAGAAATACAAGTAGAAGAAGAAGAAGAAGAAGAAATACAAGTAGAAGAAGAAGAAGAAATACAAGTAGAAGAAGAAGAAGAAGAAGAAGAAGAAGAAGAAGAAGAAATACAAGTAGAAGAAGAAGAAGAAGAAGAAATACAAGTAGAAGAAGAAGAAATACAAGTAGAAGAAGAAGAAGAAGAAGAAGAAATACAAGTAGAAGAAGAGGAAGAAGAAGAAGAAGAAGAAATACAAGTAGAAGAAGAAGAAGAAGAAGAAGAAATACAAGTAGAAGAAGAAGAAGAAGAAATACAAGTAGAAGAAGAAGAACAAGAAGAAGAAGAAGAAATACAAGTAGAAGAAGAAGAAGAAGAAATACAAGTAGAAGAAGAAGAAGAAATACAAGTAGAAGAAGAAGAAGAAGAAGAAGAAATACAAGTAGAAGAAGAAGAAGAAGAAGAAGAAATACAAGTAGAAGAAGAAGAAGAAATACAAGTAGAAGAAGAAAAGAAGAAGAAGAAATACAAGTAGAAGAAGAAGAAGAAATACAAGTAGTAGAAGAAGAAGAAGAAGAAGAAATACAAGTAGAAGAAGAAGAAGAAGAAGAAGAAGAAGAAATACAAGTAGAAGAAGAAGAAGAAGATGAAGAAGAAGAAGAAGAAATACAAGTAGAAGAAGAAGAAGAAGAAAAAGAAGAAATACAAGTAGAAGAAGAAGAAGAAGAAATACAAGTAGAAGAAGAAGAAGAAGAAGAAGAAGAAGAAGAAGAAGAAGAAGAAGAAGAAGAAGAAGAAGAAGAAGAAATACAAGTAGAAGAAGAAGAAGAAGAAGAAGAAGAAGAAGAAGAAATACAAGTAGAAGAAGAAGAAGAAGAAGAAATACAAGTAGAAGAAGAAGAAGAAGAAGAAGAAGAAGAAGAAGAAGAAGAAGAAGAAGAAGAAATACAAGTAGAAGAAGAAGAAGAAGAAGAAGAAGAAGAAATACAAGTAGAAGAAGAAGAAGAAGAAGAAGAAGAAGAAGAAGAAGAAGAAGAAGAAGAAGAAATACAAGTAGAAGAAGAAGAAGAAGAAGAAATACAAGTAGAAGAAGAAGAAGAAGAAGAAGAAGAAGAAGAAGAAATACAAGAAGAAGAAGAAGAAGAAGAAGAAGAAGAAATACAAGTAGAAGAAGAAGAAGAAGAAATACAAGTAGAAGAAGAAGAAGAAGAGGAAATACAAGAAGAAGAAGAAGAAATACAAGTAGAAGAAGAAGAAGAAGAAATACATGTAGAAGAAGAAGAAGAAATACAAGTAGAAGAAGAAGAAGAAGAAGAAGAAGAAGAAGAAGAAGAAGAAGAAGAAGAAATACAAGTAGAAGAAGAAGAAGAAGAAATACAAGTAGAAGAAGAAGAAGAAATACAAGTAGAAGAAGAAGAAGAAATACAAGTAGAAGAAGAAGAAGAAGAAGAAGAAGAAATACAAGTAGAAGAAGAAGAAGAAGAAGAAATACAAGTAGAAGAAGAAGAAGAAGAAATACAAGTAGAAGAAGAAGAAGAAGAAATACAAGTAGAAGAAGAAGAAGAAGAAGAAGAAGAAGAAATACAAGTAGAAGAAGAAGAAGAAGAAGAAGAAATACAAGTAGAAGAAGAAGAAGAAGAAGAAGAAGAAATACAAGTAGAAGAAGAAGAAGAAGAAGAAGAAATACAAGTAGAAGAAGAAGAAGAAGAAGAAGAAGAAGAAGAAGAAGAAGAAGAAATACAAGTAGAAGAAGAAGAAGAAGAAGAAGAAGAAGAAATACAAGTAGAAGAAGAAGAAGAAGAAATACAAGTAGAAGAAGAAGAAGAAGAAATACAAGTAGAAGAAGAAGAACAAGAAGAAGAAGAAGAAATACAAGTAGAAGAAGAAGAAGAAGAAATACAAGTAGAAGAAGAAGAAGAAATACAAGTAGAAGAAGAAGAAGAAGAAGAAGAAGAAGAAATACAAGTAGAAGAAGAAGAAGAAGAAGAAATACAAGTAGAAGAAGAAGAAGAAATACAAGTAGAAGAAGAAAAGAAGAAGAAGAAATACAAGTAGAAGAAGAAGAAGAAATACAAGTAGTAGAAGAAGAAGAAGAAGAAGAAATACAAGTAGAAGAAGAAGAAGAAGAAGAAGAAGAAATACAAGTAGAAGAAGAAGAAGAAGAAGAAGAAGAAATACAAGTAGAAGAAGAAGAAGAAGAAAAAGAAGAAATACAAGTAGAAGAAGAAGAAGAAGAAATACAAGTAGAAGAAGAAGAAGAAGAAGAAGAAGAAGAAGAAGAAGAAGAAGAAGAAGAAGAAATACAAGTAGAAGAAGAAGAAGAAGAAGAAGAAGAAATACAAGTAGAAGAAGAAGAAGAAGAAGAAGAAGAAATACAAGTAGAAGAAGAAGAAGAAGAAGAAGAAGAAGAAGAAGAAATACAAGTAGAAGAAGAAGAAGAAGAAGAAGAAGAAATACAAGTAGAAGAAGAAGAAGAAGAAGAAGAAGAAGAAATACAAGTGGAAGAAGAAGAAGAAGAAGAAATACAAGTAGAAGAAGAAGAAGAAGAAGAAGAAGAAGAAGAAGAAGAAGAAGAAGAAGAAGAAATACAAGAAGAAGAAGAAGAAGAAGAAGAAGAAGAAATACAAGTAGAAGAAGAAGAAGAAGAAATACAAGTAGAAGAAGAAGAAGAAGAGGAAATACAAGAAGAAGAAGAAGAAATACAAGTAGAAGAAGAAGAAGAAGAAATACAAGTAGAAGAAGAAGAAGAAATACAAGTAGAAGAAGAAGAAGAAGAAGAAGAAGAAGAAGAAGAAGAAGAAGAAGAAGAAATACAAGTAGAAGAAGAAGAAGAAGAAGAAGAAATACAAGTAGAAGAAGAAGAAGAAGAAATACAAGTAGAAGAAGAAGAAGAAATACAAGTAGAAGAAGAAGAAGAAGAAATACAAGAAGAAGAAGAAGAAGAAGAAGAAGAAGAAGAAATACAAGTAGAAGAAGAAGAAGAAGAAGAAATACAAGTAGAAGAAGAAGAAGAAGAAATACAAGTAGAAGAAGAAGAAGAAGAAGAAGAAGAAGAAGAAATACAAGTAGAAGAAGAAGAAGAAGAAGAAATACAAGTAGAAGAAGAAGAAGAAGAAGAAATACAAGTAGAAGAAGAAGAAGAAGAAGAAGAAATACAAGTAGAAGAAGAAGAAGAAGAAGAAGAAGAAGAAGAAATACAAGTAGAAGAAGAAGAAGAAGAAGAAGAAGAAGAAATACAAGTAGAAGAAGAAGAAGAAGAAATACAAGTAGAAGAAGAAGAAGAAGAAATACAAGTAGAAGAAGAAGAAGAAGAAATACAAGTAGAAGAAGAAGAAGAAGAAGAAGAAGAAGAAGAAGAAGAAGAAGAAATACAAGTAGAAGAAGAAGAAGAAGAAGAAGAAGAAGAAGAAGAAATACAAGTAGAAGAAGAAGAAGAAGAAGAAGAAGAAGAAATACAAGTAGAAGAAGAAGAAGAAGAAATACAAGTAGAAGAAGAAGAAGAAATACAAGTAGAAGAAGAAGAAGAAGAAGAAATACAAGTAGAAGAAGAAGAAGAAGAAGAAATACAAGTAGAAGAAGAAGAAGAAGAAGAAGAAGAAATACAAGAAGAAGAAGAAGAAGAAGAAGAAATACAAGTAGAAGAAGAAGAAGAAGAAGAAGAAGAAGAAGAAGAAGAAGAAGAAGAAATACAAGTAGAAGAAGAAGAAATACAAGTAGAAGAAGAAGAAGAAGAGGAAATACAAGAAGAAGAAGAAGAAATACAAGTAGAAGAAGAAGAAGAAGAAATACAAGTAGAAGAAGAAGAAGAAATACAAGTAGAAGAAGAAGAAGAAGAAGAAGAAGAAGAAGAAGAAGAAGAAGAAATACAAGTAGAAGAAGAAGAAGAAGAAGAAATACAAGTAGAAGAAGAAGAAGAAATACAAGTAGAAGAAGAAGAAGAAATACAAGTAGAAGAAGAAGAAGAAGAAATACAAGTAGAAGAAGAAGAAGAAGAAATACAAGTAGAAGAAGAAGAAGAAGAAATACAAGTAGAAGAAGAAGAAGAAGAAATACAAGTAGAAGAAGAAGAAGAAGAAATACAAGTAGAAGAAGAAGAAGAAGAAATACAAGAAGAAGAAGAAGAAGAAGAAGAAGAAGAAATACAAGTAGAAGAAGAAGAAGAAGAAAAAATACAAGTAGAAGAAGAAGAAGAAGAAATACAAGTAGAAGAAGAAGAAGAAGAAGAAATACAAGTAGAAGAAGAAGAAGAAATACAAGTAGAAGAAGAAGAAGAAGAAGAAGAAGAAGAAGAAATACAAGTAGAAGAAGAAGAAGAAATACAAGTAGAAGAAGAAGAAGAAATACAAGTAGAAGAAGAAGAAGAAGAAGAAATACAAGAAGAAGAAGAAGAAGAAGAAGAAGAAGAAGAAGAAGAAGAAGAAGAAATACAAGTAGAAGAAGAAGAAGAAGAAGAAATACAAGTAGAAGAAGAAGAAGAAGAAGAAATACAAGTAGAAGAAGAAGAAGAAGAAGAAGAAGAAGAAGAAATACAAGTAGAAGAAGAAGAAGAAGAAATACAAGTAGAAGAAGAAGAAGAAATACAAGTAGAAGAAGAAGAAGAAGAAATACAAGTAGAAGAAGAAGAAGAAGAAGAAGAAATACAAGTAGAAGAAGAAGAAGAAATACAAGTAGAAGAAGAAAAGAAGAAGAAGAAATACAAGTAGAAGAAGAAGAAGAAATACAAGTAGTAGAAGAAGAAGAAGAAGAAGAAATACAAGTAGAAGAAGAAGAAGAAGAAGAAGAAATACAAGTAGAAGAAGAAGAAGAAGAAGAAATACAAGTAGAAGAAGAAGAAGAAGAAGAAGATGAAGAAGAAGAAGAAGAAATACAAGTAGAAGAAGAAGAAGAAGAAAAAGAAGAAATACAAGTAGAAGAAGAAGAAGAAGAAATACAAGTAGAAGAAGAAGAAGAAGAAGAAGAAGAAGAAGAAATACAAGTAGAAGAAGAAGAAGAAGAAGAAGAAGAAGCAATACAAGTAGAAGAAGAAGAAGAAGAAGAACTACAAGTAGAAGAAGAAGAAATACAAGTAGAAGAAGAAGAAGAAGAAGAAGAAGAAGAAATACAAGTAGAAGAAGAAGAAGAAATACAAGTAGTAGAAGAAGAAGAAGAAGAAGAAGAAGAAGAAGAAGAAGAAATACAAGTAGAAGAAGAAGAAGAAGAAGAAGAAATACAAGTAGAAGAAGAAGAAGAAGAAGAAATACAAGTAGAAGAAGAAGAAGAAGAAATACAAGTAGAAGAAGAAGAAGAAGAAGAAATACAAGTAGAAGAAGAAGAAGAAGAAGAAGAAATACAAGTAGAAGAAGAAGAAGAAAAAATACAAGTAGAAGAAGAAGAAGAAGAAGAAGAAATACAAGTAGAAGAAGAAGAAGAAATACAAGTAGTAGAAGAAGAAGAAGAAGAAGAAGAAGAAGAAGAAATACAAGTAGAAGAAGAAAAAGAAGAAATACAAGTAGAAGAAGAAGAAGAAGAAATATAAGTAGAAGAAGAAGAAGAAGAAATACAAGTAGAAGAAGAAGAAGAAATACAAGTAGAAGAAGAAGAAGAAGAAGAAGAAGAAGAAATACAAGTAGAAGAAGAAGAAGAAGAAGAAATACAAGTAGAAGAAGAAGAAGAAATACAAGTAGAAGAAGAAGAAGAAGAAGAAATACAAGAAGAAGAAGAAGAAGAAGAAGAAGAAGAAGAAGAAGAAGAAATACAAGTAGAAGAAGAAGAAGAAATACAAGTAGAAGAAGAAAAGAAGAAGAAGAAATACAAGTAGAAGAAGAAGAAGAAATACAAGTAGTAGAAGAAGAAGAAGAAGAAGAAATACAAGTAGAAGAAGAAGAAGAAGAAGAAGAAATACAAGTAGAAGAAGAAGAAGAAGAAGAAATACAAGTAGAAGAAGAAGAAGAAGAAGAAGATGAAGAAGAAGAAGAAGAAATACAAGTAGAAGAAGAAGAAGAAAAAGAAGAAATACAAGTAGAAGAAGAAGAAGAAGAAATACAAGTAGAAGAAGAAGAAGAAGAAGAAGAAGAAGAAGAAGAAGAAATACAAGTAGAAGAAGAAGAAGAAGAAGAAGAAGAAGCAATACAAGTAGAAGAAGAAGAAGAAGAAGAACTACAAGTAGAAGAAGAAGAAATACAAGTAGAAGAAGAAGAAGAAGAAGAAGAAGAAGAAGAAGAAATACAAGTAGAAGAAGAAGAAGAAATACAAGTAGTAGAAGAAGAAGAAGAAGAAGAAGAAGAAGAAGAAGAAGAAGAAATACAAGTAGAAGAAGAAGAAGAAGAAGAAGAAATACAAGTAGAAGAAGAAGAAGAAGAAGAAATACAAGTAGAAGAAGAAGAAGAAGAAGAAGAAATACAAGTAGAAGAAGAAGAAGAAGAAGAAGAAATACAAGTAGAAGAAGAAGAAGAAGAAGAAGAAATACAAGTAGAAGAAGAAGAAGAAAAAATACAAGTAGAAGAAGAAGAAGAAGAAGAAGAAATACAAGTAGAAGAAGAAGAAGAAATACAAGTAGTAGAAGAAGAAGAAGAAGAAGAAGAAGAAGAAATACAAGTAGAAGAAGAAAAAGAAGAAATACAAGTAGAAGAAGAAGAAGAAGAAATATAAGTAGAAGAAGAAGAAGAAGAAATACAAGTAGAAGAAGAAGAAGAAATACAAGTAGAAGAAGAAGAAGAAGAAGAAGAAGAAGAAATACAAGTAGAAGAAGAAGAAGAAGAAGAAGAAGAAATACAAGTAGAAGAAGAAGAAGAAATACAAGTAGAAGAAGAAGAAGAAGAAGAAATACAAGAAGAAGAAGAAGAAGAAGAAGAAGAAGAAATACAAGTAGAAGAAGAAGAAGAAGAAGAAGAAATACAAGTAGAAGAAGAAGAAGAAGAAGAAATACAAGTAGAAGAAGAAGAAGAAATACAAGTAGTAGAAGAAGAAGAAGAAGAAGAAGAAGAAGAAGAAATACAAGTAGAAGAAGAAAAAGAAGAAATACAAGTAGAAGAAGAAGAAGAAGAAATATAAGTAGAAGAAGAAGAAGAAGAAATACAAGTAGAAGAAGAAGAAGAAATACAAGTAGAAGAAGAAGAAGAAGAAGAAGAAATTCAAGTAGAAGAAGAAGAAGAAGAAGAAATACAAGTAGAAGAAGAAGAAGAAATACAAGTAGAAGAAGAAGAAGAAGAAGAAATACAAGAAGAAGAAGAAGAAGAAGAAGAAGAAGAAGAAGAAGAAGAAATACAAGTAGAAGAAGAAGAAGAAGAAGAAGAAATACAAGTAGAAGAAGAAGAAGAAGAAGAAATACAAGTAGAAGAAGAAGAAGAAGAAGAAGAAATACAAGTAGAAGAAGAAGAAGAAGAAATACAAGTAGAAGAAGAAGAAGAAATACAAGTAGAAGAAGAAGAAGAAGAAATACAAGTAGAAGAAGAAGAAGAAGAAGAAATACAAGTAGAAGAAGAAGAAGAAATACAAGTAGAAGAAGAAAAGAAGAAGAAGAAATACAAGTAGAAGAAGAAGAAGAAGAAATACAAGTAGTAGAAGAAGAAGAAGAAGAAGAAATACAAGTAGAAGAAGAAGAAGAAGAAGAAGAAATACAAGTAGAAGAAGAAGAAGAAGAAGAAGAAATACAAGTAGAAGAAGAAGAAGAAGAAGATGAAGAAGAAGAAGAAGAAATACAAGTAGAAGAAGAAGAAGAAGAAAAAGAAGAAATACAAGTAGAAGAAGAAGAAGAAGAAATACAAGTAGAAGAAGAAGAAGAAGAAGAAGAAGAAGAAGAAATACAAGTAGAAGAAGAAGAAGAAGAAGCAATACAAGTAGAAGAAGAAGAAGAAGAAGAAGAACTACAAGTAGAAGAAGAAGAAGAAATACAAGTAGAAGAAGAAGAAGAAGAAGAAGAAGAAATACAAGTAGAAGAAGAAGAAGAAATACAAGTAGTAGAAGAAGAAGAAGAAGAAGAAGAAGAAGAAATACAAGTAGAAGAAGAAGAAGAAGAAGAAGAAATACAAGTAGAAGAAGAAGAAGAAGAAGAAATACAAGTAGAAGAAGAAGAAGAAGAAATACAAGTAGAAGAAGAAGAAGAAGAAGAAGAAATACAAGTAGAAGAAGAAGAAGAAGAAGAAATACAAGTAGAAGAAGAAGAAGAAAAAATACAAGTAGAAGAAGAAGAAGAAGAAGAAGAAATACAAGTAGAAGAAGAAGAAGAAATACAAGTAGTAGAAGAAGAAGAAGAAGAAGAAGAAGAAATACAAGTAGAAGAAGAAAAAGAAGAAATACAAGTAGAAGAAGAAGAAGAAGAAATATAAGTAGAAGAAGAAGAAGAAGAAATACAAGTAGAAGAAGAAGAAGAAATACAAGTAGAAGAATAAGAAGAAGAAATACAAGTAGAAGAAGAAGAAGAAGAAATACAAGTAGAAGAAGAAGAAGAAGAAGAAGAAGAAGAAATACAAGTAGAAGAAGAAGAAGAAGAAGAAATACAAGTAGAAGAAGAAGAAGAAGAAATACAAGTAGAAGAAGAAGAAGAAGAAGAAGAAGAAATACAAGTAGTAGAAGAAGAAGAAGAAGAAGAAATACAAGTAGAAGAAGAAAAAGAAGAAGAAGAAGAAAAAATACAAGAAGAAGAAGAAGAAGAAGAAGAAGAAATACAAGTAGAAGAAGAAGAAGAAGAAATACAAGTAGAAGAAGAAGAAGAAGAAATACAAGAAGAAGAAGAAGAAGAAGAAGAAGAAGAAATACAAGTAGAAGAAGAAGAAGAAGAAATACAAGTAGAAGAAGAAGAAGAAGAGGAAATACAAGAAGAAGAAGAAATACAAGTAGAAGAAGAAGAAGAAGAAATACAAGTAGAAGAAGAAGAAGAAATACAAGTAGAAGAAGAAGAAGAAGAAATACAAGTAGAAGAAGAAGAAGAAGAAGAAGAAATACAAGTAGAAGAAGAAGAAGAAATACAAGTAGAAGAAGAAGAAGAAGAAGAAGAAGAAGAAGAAATACAAGTAGAAGAAGAAGAAGAAGAAGAAGAAATACAAGTAGTAGAAGAAGAAGAAGAAGAAGAAATACAAGTAGAAGAAGAAGAAGAAGAAGAAGAAGAAGAAGAAATACAAGTAGAAGAAGAAGAAGAAGAAGAAGAAGAAGAAATACAAGTAGAAGAAGAAGAAGAAGAAGAAATACAAGTAGAAGAAGAAGAAGAAGAAGAAATACAAGTAGAAGAAGAAGAAGAAGAAGAAGAAGAAGAAGAAAAAGAAGAAATACAAGTAGAAGACGAAGAAGAAGAAGAAGAAGAAATACAAGTAGAAGAAGAAGAATAAGAAGAAGAAGAAGAAATACAAGTAGAAGAAGAAGAAATACAAGTAGAAGAAGAAGAAGAAGAAATACAAGTAGAAGAAGAAGAAGAAGAAATACAAGTAGAAGAAGAAGAAGAAGAAATACAAGTAGAAGAAGAAGAAGAAGAAATACAAGTAGAAGAAGAAGAAGAAGAAATACAAGTAGAGAAGAAGAATAAGAAATACAAGTAGAAGAAGAAGAAGAAGAAGAAGAAGAAGAAGAAGAAGAAGAAATACAAGTAGAAGAAGAAGAAGAAGAAGAAGAAGAAGAAGAAATACAAGTAGAAGAAGAAGAAGAAGAAATACAAGTAGAAGAAGAAGAAGAAATACAAGTAGAAGAAGAAGAAGAAGAAGAAGAAGAAGAAGAAATACAAGTAGAAGAAGAAGAAGAAGAAGAAGAAGAAATACAAGTAGAAGAAGAAGAAGAAGAAATACAAGTAGTAGAAGAAGAAGAAGAAGAAGAAGAAGAAGAAATACAAGTAGAAGAAGAAGAAGAAGAAGATGAAGAAGAAGAAATACAAGTAGAAGAAGAAGAAATACAAGTAGAAGAAGAAGAAGAAATACAAGTAGAAGAAGAAGAAGAAGAAGAAGAAATACAAGTAGAAGAAGAAGAAGAAATACAAGTAGAAGAAGAAGAAGAAGAAATACAAGTAGAAGAAGAAGAAGAAGAAGAAATACAAGTAGAAGAAGAAGAAGAAATACAAGTAGAAGAAGAAGATGAAGAAGAAGAAGAAGAAGAAATACAAGTAGAAGAAGAAGAAGAAGAAGAAGAAATACAAGTAGAAGAAGAAGAAGAAATACAAGTAGAAGAAGAAGAAGAAGAAATACAAGTAGAAGAAGAAGAAGAAGAAGAAAAAATACAAGTAGAAGAAGAAGAAGAAGAAATACAAGTAGAAGAAGAAGAAGAAGAAGAAATACAAGTAGAAGAAGAAGAAGAAATACAAGTAGAAGAAGAAGAAGAAGAAATACAAGTAGAAGAAGAAGAAGAAGAAGAAGAAGAAGAAGAAATACAAGTAGAAGAAGAAGAAGAAGAAGAAATACAAGTAGAAGAAGAAGAAGAAGAAATACAAGTAGAAGAAGAAGAAGAAGAAGAAGAAATACAAGTAGAAGAAGAAGAAGAAGAAGAAATACAAGTAGAAGAAGAAGAAGAAGAAATACAAGTAGAAGAAGAAGAAGAAGAAATACAAGTAGAGGAAGAAGAAGAAGAAATACAAGTAGAAGAAGAAGAAGAAGAAGAAATACAAGTAGAAGAAGAAGAAGAAGAAATACAAGTAGAAGAAGAAGAAGAAGAAGAAGAAGAAGAAGAAGAAATACAAGTAGAAGAAGAAGAAGAAGAAATACAAGTAGAAGAAGAAGAAGAAGAAATACAAGTAGAAGAAGAAGAAGAAGAAATACAAGTAGAAGAAGAAGAAGAAATACAAGTAGAAGAAGAAGAAGAAGAAATACAAGTAGAAGAAGAAGAAGAAGAAGAAGAAGAAGAAGAAATACAAGTAGAAGAAGAAGAAGAAGAAGAAGAAATACAAGTAGAAGAAGAAGAAGAAGAAATACAAGTAGAAGAAGAAGAAGAAGAAGAAGAAATACAAGTAGAAGAAGAAGAAGAAGAAGAAATACAAGTAGAAGAAGAAGAAGAAATACAAGTAGAAGAAGAAGAAGAAGAAATACAAGTAGAAGAAGAAGAAGAAGAAGAAGAAATACAAGTAGAAGAAGAAGAAGAAGAAGAAGAAAAAATACAAGTAGAAGAAGAAGAAGAAGAAATACAAGTAGAAGAAGAAGAAGAAGAAGAAATACAAGTAGAAGAAGAAGAAGAAATACAAGTAGAAGAAGAAGAAGAAGAAGAAGAAGAAATACAAGTAGAAGAAGAAGAAGAAGAAGAAATACAAGTAGAAGAAGAAGAAGAAGAAGAAGAAGAAGAAATACAAGTAGAAGAAGAGGAAGAAGAAGGAGAAGAAGAAATACAAGTAGAAGAAGAAGAAGAAGAAGAAGAAATACAAGTAGAAGAAGAAGAAGAAGAAATACAAGTAGAAGAAGAAGAACAAGAAGAAGAAGAAGAAATACAAGTAGAAGAAGAAGAAGAAGAAATACAAGTGGAAGAAGAAGAAGAAATACAAGTAGAAGAAGAAGAAGAAGAAGAAGAAATACAAGTAGAAGAAGAAGAAGAAGAAGAAATACAAGTAGAAGAAGAAGAAGAAATACAAGTAGTAGAAGAAGAAGAAGAAGAAGAAGAAATACAAGTAGAAGAAGAAAAAGAAGAAATACAAGTAGAAGAAGAAGAAGAAGAAATATAAGTAGAAGAAGAAGAAGAAGAAATACAAGTAGAAGAAGAAGAAGAAATACAAGTAGAAGAAGAAGAAGAAGAAGAAGAAGAAGAAATACAAGTAGAAGAAGAAGAAGAAGAAGAAATACAAGTAGAAGAAGAAGAAGAAATACAAGTAGAAGAAGAAGAAGAAGAAGAAATACAAGAAGAAGAAGAAGAAGAAGAAGAAGAAGAAGAAGAAGAAGAAGAAGAAATACAAGTAGAAGAAGAAGAAGAAGAAGAAGAAATACAAGTAGAAGAAGAAGAAGAAGAAGAAATACAAGTAGAAGAAGAAGAAGAAGAAGAAGAAATACAAGTAGAAGAAGAAGAAGAAGAAATACAAGTAGAAGAAGAAGAAGAAATACAAGTAGAAGAAGAAGAAGAAGAAATACAAGTAGAAGAAGAAGAAGAAGAAGAAATACAAGTAGAAGAAGAAGAAGAAATACAAGTAGAAGAAGAAAAGAAGAAGAAGAAATACAAGTAGAAGAAGAAGAAGAAATACAAGTAGTAGAAGAAGAAGAAGAAGAAGAAATACAAGTAGAAGAAGAAGAAGAAGAAGAAGAAATACAAGTAGAAGAAGAAGAAGAAGAAGAAATACAAGTAGAAGAAGAAGAAGAAGAAGAAGATGAAGAAGAAGAAGAAGAAATACAAGTAGAAGAAGAAAAAGAAGAAATACAAGTAGAAGAAGAAGAAGAAATACAAGTAGAAGAAGAAGAAGAAGAAGAAGAAGAAGAAATACAAGTAGAAGAAGAAGAAGAAGAAGAAGAAGAAGCAATACAAGTAGAAGAAGAAGAAGAAGAAGAACTACAAGTAGAAGAAGAAGAAGAAATACAAGTAGAAGAAGAAGAAGAAGAAGAAGAAGAAGAAATACAAGTAGAAGAAGAAGAAGAAATACAAGTAGTAGAAGTAGAAGAAGAAGAAGAAGAAGAAGAAGAAGAAGAAATACAAGTAGAAGAAGAAGAAGAAGAAGAAGAAGAAATACAAGTAGAAGAAGAAGAAGAAGAAGAAGAAAAAATACAACTAGAAGAAGAAGAAGAAGAAATACAAGTAGAAGAAGAAGAAGAAGAAATACAAGTAGAAGATGAAGAAGAAATACAAGGAGAAGAAGAAGAAGAAGAAATACAAGTAGAAGAAGAAGAAGAAGAAGAAATACAAGTAGAAGAAGAAGAAGAAATACAAGTAGAAGAAGAAGAAGAAGAAGAAGAAATACAAGTAGAAGAAGAAGAAGAAGAAGAAGAAGAAGAAGAAGAAATACAAGTAGAAGAATAAGAAGAAGAAATACAAGTAGAAGAAGAAGAAGAAGAAGAAGAAGAAGAAATACAAGTAGAAGAAGAAGAAGAAATACAAGTAGAAGAAGAAGAAGAAGAAATACAAGTAGAAGAAGAAGAAGAAATACAAGTAGAAGAAGAAGAAGAAGAAGAAGAAGAAATACAAGTAGAAGAAGAAGAAGAAGAAGAAGAAGAAGAAGAAGAAGAAGAAGAAGAAGAAATACAAGTAGAAGAAGAAGAAGAAGAAGAAGAAGAAGAAGAAGAAGAAATACAAGTAGAAGAAGAAGAAGAAATACAAGTAGAAGAAGAAGAAGAAGAAGAAGAAATACAAGTAGAAGAAGAAGAAGAAGAAGAAGAAGAAATACAAGTAGAAGAAGAAGAAGAAGAAGAAGAAGAAGAAGAAATACAAGAAGAAGAAGAAGAAGAAGAAATACAAGTAGAAGAAGAAGAAGAAGAAATACAAGTAGAAGAAGAAGAAGAAGAAGAAATACAAGAAGAAGAAGAAGAAGAAATACAAGTAGAAGAAGAAGAAGAAGAAGAAATACAAGTAGAAGAAGAAGAAGAAGAGGAAATACAAGAAGAAGAAGAAGAAGAAGAAGAAGAAGAAGAAATACAAGTAGAAGAAGAAGAAGAAGAAATACAAGTAGAAGAAGAAGAAGAATTACAAGTAGAAGAAGAAGAAGAAGAAATACAAGTAGAAGAAGAAGAAGAAGAAGAAGAAGAAGAAGAAGAAGAAATACAAGTAGAAGAAGAAGAAGAAGAAGAAGAAATACAAGTAGAAGAAGAAGAAGAAGAAATACAAGTAGAAGAAGAAGAAGAAGAAGAAGAAGAAGAAGAAGAAGAAGAAGAAGAAATACAAGTAGAAGAAGAAGAAGAAGAAGAAATACAAGTAGAAGAAGAAGAAGAAGAAATACAAGTAGAAGAAGAAGAAGAAGAAATACAAGTAGAAGAAGAAGAAGAAGAAATACAAGTAGAAGAAGAAGAAGAAGAAGAAGAAATACAAGTAGAAGAAGAAGAAGAAGAAATACAAGTAGAAGAAGAAGAAGAAGAAGAAGAAGAAGAAGAAGAAGAAGAAGAAGAAGAAGAAGAAGAAGAAGAAGAAATACAAGTAGAAGAAGAAGAAGAAGAAGAAGAAGAAGAAGAAATACAAGTAGAAGAAGAAGAAGAAGAAATACAAGTAGAAGAAGAAGAAGAAGAAATACAAGTAGAAGAAGAAGAAGAAGAAATACAAGTAGAAGAAGAAGAAGAAATACAAGTAGAAGAAGAAGAAGAAGAAATACAAGTAGAAGAAGAAGAAGAAGAAGAAGAAGAAATACAAGTAGAAGAAGAAGAAGAAGAAGAAATACAAGTAGAAGAAGAAGAAGAAGAAATACAAGTAGAAGAAGAAGAAGAAGAAGAAGAAATACAAGTAGAAGAAGAAGAAGAAGAAGAAATACAAGTAGAAGAAGAAGAAGAAATACAAGTAGAAGAAGAAGAAGAAGAAATACAAGTAGAAGAAGAAGAAGAAGAAGAAGAAGAAATACAAGTAGAAGAAGAAGAAGAAGAAGAAGAAGAAAAAATACAAGTAGAAGAAGAAGAAGAAGAAATACAAGTAGAAGAAGAAGAAGAAGAAATACAAGTAGAAGAAGAAGAAGAAATACAAGTAGAAGAAGAAGAAGAAGAAGAAGAAGAAGAAGAAGAAGAAGAAGAAGAAGAAGAAGAAGAAGAAGAAGAAGAAGAAGAAATACAAGTAGAAGAAGAAGAAGAAGAAGAAATACAAGTAGAAGAAGAAGAAATACAAGTAGAAGAAGAAGAAGAAGAAGAAGAAGAAGAAATACAAGTAGAAGAAGAGGAAGAAGAAGAAGAAGAAGAAATACAAGTAGAAGAAGAAGAAGAAGAAGAAGAAATACAAGTAGAAGAAGAAGAAGAAGAAATACAAGTAGAAGAAGAAGAACAAGAAGAAGAAGAAGAAATACAAGTAGAAGAAGAAGAAGAAGAAATACAAGTGGAAGAAGAAGAAGAAATACAAGTAGAAGAAGAAGAAGAAGAAGAAGAAATACAAGTAGAAGAAGAAGAAGAAGAAGAAATACAAGTAGAAGAAGAAGAAGAAATACAAGTAGAAGAAGAAAAGAAGAAGAAGAAATACAAGTAGAAGAAGAAGAAGAAATACAAGTAGTAGAAGAAGAAGAAGAAGAAGAAATACAAGTAGAAGAAGAAGAAGAAGAAGAAGAAGAAGAAATACAAGTAGAAGAAGAAGAAGAAGATGAAGAAGAAGAAGAAATACAAGTAGAAGAAGAAGAAGAAGAAAAAGAAGAAATACAAGTAGAAGAAGAAGAAGAAGAAATACAAGTAGAAGAAGAAGAAGAAGAAGAAGAAGAAGAAATACAAGTAGAAGAAGAAGAAGAAGAAGAATAAGAAGAAGAAATACAAGTAGAAGAAGAAGAAGAAGAAGAAGAAGAAATACAAGTAGAAGAAGAAGAAGAAGAAGAAGAAGAAGAAGAAGAAGAAGAAATACAAGTAGAAGAAGAAGAAGAAGAAGAAGAAATACAAGTAGAAGAAGAAGAAGAAATACAAGTAGAAGAAGAAGAAGAAGAAGAAGAAGAAGAAGAAATACAAGTAGAAGAAGAAGAAGAAGAAGATGAAGAAGAAATACAAGTAGAAGAAGAAGAAGAAGAAGAAGAAGAAGAAGAAGAAGAAGAAATACAAGAAGAAGAAGAAGAAGAAGAAGAAGAAGAAGAAATACAAGTAGAAGAAGAAGAAGAAGAAATACAAGTAGAAGAAGAAGAAGAAGAGGAAATACAAGAAGAAGAAGAAGAAATACAAGTAGAAGAAGAAGAAGAAGAAATACAAGTAGAAGAAGAAGAAGAAATACAAGTAGAAGAAGAAGAAGAAGAAGAAGAAGAAGAAATACAAGTAGAAGAAGAAGAAGAAGAAGAAATACAAGTAGAAGAAGAAGAAGAAGAAATACAAGTAGAAGAAGAAGAAGAAGAAGAAGAAGAAATACAAGTAGAAGAAGAAGAAGAAGAAGAAATACAAGTAGAAGAAGAAGAAGAAGAAATACAAGTAGAAGAAGAAGAAGAAGAAATACAAGTAGAAGAAGAAGAAGAAGAAGAAGAAGAAGAAGAAGAAATACAAGTAGAAGAAGAAGAAGAAGAAGAAGAAGAAGAAGAAGAAGAAGAAGAAGAAGAAATACAAGTAGAAGAAGAAGAAGAAGAAGAAGAAGAAGAAGAAGAAGAAGAAGAAGAAGAAGAAGAAATACAAGTAGAAGAAGACCAAGTGTGACCAAGATGGCGCCCATGACCGGCTGCGTGTCTGCTCAGCTCCCAACCTTTTTTGTTTTTCTATTGTATTCTTGTATTTTTTCCATATGCAGTGCCGATTCTCTGCTGGTGTATGATCGGGACTTCCTGCTCTCGATCCGCTCTAGAATGGATGTTTTTCAGAACTCTAATGCGGGACACCTTTTTCCACCGCCGCTGGAGACTGACGCGAACCCAGCTGCAGAGCCTGTGTTGCTCCACGCTTTCCCACCGCCGCTGGAGACTGACGTTAGCCCAGCTTCCGGGCTTGTGCTGCCCGTCGGTTTGCCGCTGCCCCGGAGACCTTGGAAAAAGAAGCGGGGGAAACGAGGCGGCTTCTTTGTTCAGCTCCGAAGGATCCGGCGTGGCGAAGCCATATCGGAGCGCTGCTCCGTGACTGTGATGTCCCGGATCCATCGGCATCTCAATCGAGTCGAGCTGATCTCGCTGCTACCGGGAGGACATGGAGCTGAATGTTACATGGATGTGTCTGAGGTGTGGATGACCGGCCAGTTGGGAGCTCACGGAGCTGAGAGCTGCGCGAGTGCGTGGGATGTGGGGATGATTCTCCAGCTGGGAGCTCACGGAGCCAAGCGCTGTATGCGTGCTTCGGAACCGAGGATGATCCGGCGGCCGACCGCTGCTGACCAGCTTGCGGCACACAATCGGGGGAGATGTGGAGATCGCCTAATCACATCAGATTACTGCGTATGGGGAAAGGAGCGGTGCTTTCGGAGTTCCCCTGATGCTCGAGGTGGGTGCTTGGTGCCTGTTGTTTCTTTGGGTTCCACCGGGTTGCCCTCCCGCTCTCGTTTTCGCCGCTCTCGTTTTGGACGGCACAATCAGCGGGGAATAAATCTGGCCAACCTACAGTATATTGCAAGATTTGATGGAGCCGGACTTTCTCTTCCATCGGGAAAGCAGTCGACTCGCTTTGCACTGATCAATGCCAGATCGGTTGGAAATAAAACTTTTATTCTGAAGGAATTCTTCCTGAACAATAGCTTGTCTGTTCTATGCGCCACTGAATCATGGTTAACCCCTGGAGATTCAGCTGCTATTGTTGAAATGTTACCTCCTGGATGCTCCTTCATTAACATTCCAAGAGCACAGCGCCGGGGCGGAGGTCTATTGACTATATTCAAATCAGATCTTGTCTGCACACCGATTACCCATCAATCAACTCCATTGTCTTTTGAATTAAGTTTGTTTGAATTGGGACGTTCCCCTCCATTGTTATGTGCACTCATTTACCGTCCACCACCCTATAACAAGGATTTTCTTAATGAATTTGCAAACTTCCTGGCAGACGTCTCCTGCAGATATGGAAAAATACTCTTGCTGGGTGATTTTAATATTCATGTCTGCTGTCCTGACAAACCTTTGGTAAAGGATTTCTTAGATCTTATTGACTCATTTAGCATGTCCCAACGTGTTAATGGACCCACTCATGGTCATACACACACACTAGACCTGATTTTTTGTCATGGGCTGCAAATTAGTGATCTTGGCATTCTACCTGCAACTTTTTCTGATCACTCACCAGTTGTGTTTAATATGAACTTAGACTCTGCCTCTCGTGTTGAGTGTTTCCGTCCCAGCTTCTCTCGAACAATCAGACCCAATACTGCTGCACATTTTGCTGCTATTCTTGCTTTGAATTCAGCTCCATTTCAATCTACTGATGAATTTACTGTTGTTGAGGGATTACTTCATGCGCTTGATTCATCCTGTCTGGCTGCTTTGGATATTGTCGCTCCATTAAAATCAAGGCGAAATACATTCCGACCTGACCCATGGCTGAACGAGCAAACTCGTTCCATGAGACAACATGCCAGAAGACTGGAACGTAAATGGATAAAAGACAGGCTTACTGTATCCTTTGAATCCATGAGAGAGGCGTGGTCTCAGTACCAAAGAGCAGTCAGAGGCGCAAGAAATCGATTTTTTGCAAGCATTGTAACGGCTAATTCTAATAATCAAGGTGTGTTATATAAAACTATGAATGCAGTGCTTTCACCAGTTACAAAACTATTTTCCTCTGCGTCTGCTGACTTGTGTAACCAAATCCTGCAGTTTTTCTTAAATAAGATTAGTGTAATCAGAGCTCAGATTCACCAAACCAACCATGTTCCTGATTCAGTCATTCCCCCTCATGTGCAACTTCAAAGCTTTCAGCCCATCTCTCTGCCCTATCTAGAAAAAACTGTTGCTGCCATGAAACCGTCTGGCTCCCCAGAAGATGTTATCCCACCACGTCTCCTGAAAGAGGTTTTTCCTTTCATTAGCCATAATGTGCTAGACATCTTAAATAGTAGCTTGACATTGGCTGAAGTTCCTTCTGCCTTTAAACACGCCGTTCTTCAGCCAATCTTGAAAAAACCTGGTCTCGACCCCACTGATTACTCTAATCTCCGACCAATTTCCAAATTACCGTTTTTATCTAAGGTCCTTGAGAAAATAGTGTATGAACAGATGCTGACACATCTAAATGACAATCAGGTAATGGACATTTTTCAGTCTGGTTTCAGAAAACAGCACAGCACTGAAACTGCTCATGTTCGGGTGTTTAATGACATTTTTCTCGCTTTAGATTCAGGTTTCCATGTGGTTCTGCTACTTTTGGATCTATCAGCAGCATTTGACACGATCGATCATAACATCTTGATCACCAGACTTCAGACTTGGGCTGGCATTTCTGGTTCAGCCCTAGATTGGTTCAGGTCATACTTTTATAACAGGTCCGCTAGAGTCATGTTGGATGGCTGTTCATCCGAGTCACAACCACTCCGTTGGGGTGTCCCACAAGGTTCAATACTCGGCCCGTTACTATTTAACCTCTATATACTGCCCTTAGGAGCCATTTTCAGAAGGCACGCTGTCTCATACCATCTTTACGCTGATGACTGTCAGATCTACTTTTCATTCAAGCCAACTCAATCAATGCAAGTTCTGTCTGATTGTATCGATAATGTTAAGCTTTGGCTTGCTGATAACTTCCTCCATCTGAATGACTCCAAAACAGAAGTAATCGTTTTTAATCCTCACAGCATCCCGGCTACTCTTCAACCTGACCTCAACTATCTCTCACCTAATGTCTCCACTGTAATTTCCAACCTTGGAGTTAAAATAGACCAGGCTCTGAAGATGGATGCTCAGGTCAATAACACAGTTAAATCATGTTTTTACCACCTCAGGCGTATCTCTAAACTTAAGCACATCCTGAGTGTCCGTCTTCTCAAATCAGTAGTCCACACTTTCATCACTTCACGGCTGGATTACTCCAACTCCTGCTTATACGGCATCAGTAAAGCAGCTCAATCTAGACTTCAGCTAGTCCAGAATTCAGCAGCTAGGTTCCTGACTGGAGTTGACAGAAGACAGCACATTACACCAATTCTAAAATCTCTCCACTGGTTGCCCGTTCATCTCAGGATCAATTTCAAAATCATGCTGCTCACTTATAAATCCCTGAACAGTCAAGCTCCTCCATATCTGTGTCAACTCGTCCATTACTACAATCCGCCTCGTGCTCTCAGGTCTGAGGATAAGCTCCTCCTAGCTCTTCCAAACGCACGTCTGAAAAGCCGTGGAGAAAGGGCTTTCTCTGTCTGTGCTCCCAAGCTGTGGAATGCATTACCACTACTAGTGAGGCAAGCACCAACAATTAGCATTTTTAAATCTCGCATGAAAACTCACTACTTCAACCTTGCATATAATACATAATCATGGACCACTTTCGACATCTGCATTCTTTCTACAATAGAATGCACAATAATTAACATCTGTATTACTGTGGTTCTTTCATATGTTTTTATCTGTTGTTTCACATTCCTTTGCGTTTTTAGTGTTTTACGACTGTTAGTTCGAGTATTTTCTTGTTTTCATTTTTTCTTATAAACTATGCTTTAAATGTCATTCTGAACGTGTTAATTTAACTGTAATCTTTTAATGTACAGCGCCTTGTCTGGTTGTAATGCCATGTTGAATGCGCTTTATAAATAAAATGGTATGGTATGGTATGGTAAGAAGAAGAAGAAGAAGAAGAAGAAGAAGAAGAAGAAGAAATACAAGTAGAAGAAGAAGAAGAAATACAAGTAGAAGAAGAAGAAGAAGAAGAAGAAAT
>NW_027223053.1:20000-32500 GCF_043380555.1 Nothobranchius furzeri | reverse complement strand
GAAGAAGAAATACAAGTAGAAGAAGAAGAAGAAGAAAAAGAAGAAATACAAGTAGAAGAAGAAGAAGAAGAAATACAAGTAGAAGAAGAAGAAGAAGAAGAAGAAGAAGAAGAAATACAAGTAGAAGAAGAAGAAGAAGAAGAAGAAGAAGAAATACAAGTAGAAGAAGAAGAAGAAGAAGAAATACAAGTAGAAGAAGAAGAAGAAGAAGAAGAAGAAGAAGAAGAAGAAGAAGAAGAAGAAATACAAGTAGAAGAAGAAGAAGAAGAAGAAGAAGAAGAAATACAAGTAGAAGAAGAAGAAGAAGAAGAAGAAGAAGAAGAAGAAGAAATACAAGTAGAAGAAGAAGAAGAAGAAGAAATACAAGTAGAAGAAGAAGAAGAAGAAGAAGAAGAAATACAAGAAGAAGAAGAAGAAGAAATACAAGTAGAAGAAGAAGAAGAAGAAGAGGAAATACAAGAAGAAGAAGAAGAAATACAAGTAGAAGAAGAAGAAGAAGAAATACAAGTAGAAGAAGAAGAAGAAATACAAGTAGAAGAAGAAGAAGAAGAAGAAGAAGAAGAAATACAAGTAGAAGAAGAAGAAGAAGAAGAAATACAAGTAGAAGAAGAAGAAGAAGAAATACAAGTAGAAGAAGAAGAAGAAATACAAGTAGAAGAAGAAGAAGAAGAAATACAAGTAGAAGAAGAAGAAGAAGAAGAAGAAGAAATACAAGTAGAAGAAGAAGAAGAAGAAGAAATACAAGTAGAAGAAGAAGAAGAAGAAATACAAGTAGAAGAAGAAGAAGAAGAAGAAGAAGAAGAAATACAAGTAGAAGAAGAAGAAGAAGAAGAAATACAAGTAGAAGAAGAAGAAGAAGAAGAAGAAGAAGAAGAAATACAAGTAGAAGAAGAAGAAGAAATACAAGTAGAAGAAGAAGAAGAAGAAGAAGAAGAAGAAGAAGAAGAAATACAAGTAGAAGAAGAAGAAGAAGAAGAAGAAGAAATACAAGTAGAAGAAGAAGAAGAAGAAATACAAGTAGAAGAAGAAGAAGAAGAAATACAAGTAGAAGAAGAAGAAGAAGAAATACAAGTAGAAGAAGAAGAAGAAGAAATACAAGTAGAAGAAGAAGAAGAAGAAGAAGAAGAAGAAATACAAGTAGAAGAAGAAGAAGAAGAAGAAGAAGAAATACAAGTAGAAGAAGAAGAAGAAGAAGAAGAAGAAATACAAGTAGAAGAAGAAGAAGAAGAAGAAGAAGAAGAAGAAGAAATACAAGTAGAAGAAGAAGAAGAAGAAGAAATACAAGTAGAAGAAGAAATACAACTAGAAGAAGAAGAAGAAGAAGAAGAAGAAATACAAGTAGAAGAAGAAGAAGAAGAAGAAGAAATACAAGTAGAAGAAGAAGAAGAAGAAGAAGAAATACAAGAAGAAGAAGAAGAAGAAGAAATACAAGTAGAAGAAGAAGAAGAAGAAGAAGAAATACAAGTAGAAGAAGAAGAAATACAAGTAGAAGAAGAAGAAGAAGAGGAAATACAAGAAGAAGAAGAAGAAATACAAGTAGAAGAAGAAGAAGAAGAAATACAAGTAGAAGAAGAAGAAGAAATACAAGTAGAAGAAGAAGAAGAAGAAGAAGAAGAAGAAGAAGAAGAAGAAATACAAGTAGAAGAAGAAGAAGAAGAAGAAATACAAGTAGAAGAAGAAGAAGAAATACAAGTATAAGAAGAAGAAGAAATACAAGTAGAAGAAGAAGAAGAAGAAATACAAGTAGAAGAAGAAGAAGAAGAAGAAGAAATACAAGTAGAAGAAGAAGAAGAAGAAATACAAGTAGAAGAAGAAGAAATACAAGTAGAAGAAGAAGAAGAAGAAATACAAGTAGAAGAAGAAGAAGAAGAAATACAAGAAGAAGAAGACGAAGAAGAAGAAATACAAGTAGAAGAAGAAGAAGAAGAAAAAATACAAGTAGAAGAAGAAGAAGAAGAAATACAAGTAGAAGAAGAAGAAGAAGAAGAAATACAAGTAGAAGAAGAAGAAGAAGAAGAAGAAGAAATACAAGAAGAAGAAGAAGAAGAAGAAGAAATACAAGTAGAAGAAGAAGAAGAAGAAGAGGAAATACAAGAAGAAGAAGAAGAAATACAAGTAGAAGAAGAAGAAGAAGAAATACAAGTAGAAGAAGAAGAAGAAATACAAGTAGAAGAAGAAGAAGAAGAAGAAGAAGAAGAAATACAAGTAGAAGAAGAAGAAGAAGAAGAAATACAAGTAGAAGAAGAAGAAGAAGAAATACAAGTAGAAGAAGAAGAAGAAATACAAGTAGAAGAAGAAGAAGAAGAAATACAAGTAGAAGAAGAAGAAGAAGAAGAAGAAGAAGAAATACAAGTAGAAGAAGAAGAAGAAGAAGAAATACAAGTAGAAGAAGAAGAAGAAGAAATACAAGTAGAAGAAGAAGAAGAAGAAGAAGAAGAAATACAAGTAGAAGAAGAAGAAGAAGAAGAAATACAAGTAGAAGAAGAAGAAGAAGAAGAAGAAGAAGAAATACAAGTAGAAGAAGAAGAAGAAGAAGAAATACAAGTAGAAGAAGAAGAAGAAGAAGAAGAAGAAGAAATACAAGTAGAAGAAGAAGAAGAAGAAGAAGAAGAAATACAAGAAGAAGAAGAAGAAGAAGAAGAAGAAGAAGAAATACAAGTAGAAGAAGAAGAAGAAGAAGAGGAAATACAAGAAGAAGAAGAAGAAATACAAGTAGAAGAAGAAGAAGAAGAAATACAAGTAGAAGAAGAAGAAGAAATACAAGTAGATGAAGAAGAAGAAGAAGAAGAAATACAAGTAGAAGAAGAAGAAGAAGAAGAAGAAGAAATACAAGTAGAAGAAGAAGAAGAAGAAATACAAGTAGAAGAAGAAGAAGAAGAAGAAGAAGAAGAAATACAAGTAGAAGAAGAAGAAGAAGAAGAAGAAGAAGAAATACAAGTAGAAGAAGAAGAAGAAGAAATACAAGTAGAAGAAGAAGAAGAAATACAAGTAGAAGAAGAAGAAGAAGAAGAAGAAGAAGAAGAAGAAGAAGAAGAAGAAATACAAGTAGAAGAAGAAGAAGAAGAAGAAGAAGAAATACAAGTAGAAGAAGAAGAAGAAGAAGAAGAAGAAGAAGAAGAAGAAGAAATACAAGTAGAAGAAGAAGAAGAAGAAGAAGAAGAAGAAGAAATACAAGTAGAAGAAGAAGAAGAAGAGGAAATACAAGAAGAAGAAGAAGAAGAAGAAGAAGAAGAAGAAATACAAGTAGAAGAAGAAGAAGAAGAAATACAAGTAGAAGAAGAAGAAGAATTACAAGTAGAAGAAGAAGAAGAAGAAATACAAGTAGAAGAAGAAGAAGAAGAAGAAGAAGAAGAAGAAATAGAAGAAGAAGAAGAAGAAGAAGAAGAAGAAGAAATACAAGTAGAAGAAGAAGAAGAAGAAGAAATACAAGTAGAAAAAGAAGAAGAAAAAATACAAGTAGAAGAAGAAGAAGAAGAAGAAGAAGAAGAAGAAGAAGAAGAAATACAAGTAGAAGAAGAAGAAGAAGAAGAAATACAAGTAGAAGAAGAAGAAGAAGAAATACAAGTAGAAGAAGAAGAAGAAGAAGAAGAAATACAAGTAGAAGAAGAAGAAGAAGAAATACAAGTAGAAGAAGAAGAAGAAGAAGAAGAAATACAAGTAGAAGAAGAAGAAGAAGAAATACAAGTAGAAGAAGAAGAAGAAGAAATACAAGTAGAAGAAGAAGAAGAAGAAGAAGAAGAAGAAGAAGAAATACAAGTAGAAGAAGAAGAAGAAGAAGAAGAAATACAAGTAGAAGAAGAAGAAGAAGAAATACAAGTAGAAGAAGAAGAAGAAGAAATACAAGTAGAAGAAGAAGAAGAAGAAATACAAGTAGAAGAAGAAGAAGAAGAAATACAAGTAGAAGAAGAAGAAGAAATACAAGTAGAAGAAGAAGAGAATAAATACAAGTAGAAGAAGAAGAAGAAGAAGAAGAAGAAGAAGAAGAAATACAAGTAGAAGAAGAAGAAGAAGAAGAAATACAAGTAGAAGAAGAAGAAGAAGAAATACAAGTAGAAGAAGAAGAAGAAGAAGAAGAAGAAGAAATACAAGTAGAAGAAGAAGAAGAAGAAGAAATACAAGTAGAAGAAGAAGAAGAAATACAAGTAGAAGAAGAAGAAGAAGAAATACAAGTAGAAGAAGAAGAAGAAGAAGAAGAAGAAATACAAGTAGAAGAAGAAGAAGAAGAAGAAGAAAAAATACAAGTAGAAGAAGAAGAAGAAGAAATACAAGTAGAAGAAGAAGAAGAAGAAGAAATACAAGTAGAAGAAGAAGAAGAAATACAAGTAGAAGAAGAAGAAGAAGAAGAAGAAGAAGAAGAAGAAGAAGAAGAAGAAGAAGAAGAAGAAGAAGAAGAAGAAGAAATACAAGTAGAAGAAGAAGAAGAAGAAGAAATACAAGTAGAAGAAGAAGAAATACAAGTAGAAGAAGAAGAAGAAGAAGAAATACAAGTAGAAGAAGAGGAAGAAGAAGAAGAAGAAGAAATACAAGTAGAAGAAGAAGAAGAAGAAGAAGAAATACAAGTAGAAGAAGAAGAAGAAGAAATACAAGTAGAAGAAGAAGAACAAGAAGAAGAAGAAGAAATACAAGTAGAAGAAGAAGAAGAAGAAATACAAGTAGAAGAAGAAGAAGAAATACAAGTAGAAGAAGAAGAAGAAGAAGAAGAAATACAAGTAGAAGAAGAAGAAGAAGAAGAAGAAATACAAGTAGAAGAAGAAGAAGAAATACAAGTAGAAGAAGAAAAGAAGAAGAAGAAATACAAGTAGAAGAAGAAGAAGAAATACAAGTAGTAGAAGAAGAAGAAGAAGAAGAAATACAAGTAGAAGAAGAAGAAGAAGAAGAAGAAGAAATACAAGTAGAAGAAGAAGAAGAAGATGAAGAAGAAGAAGAAGAAATACAAGTAGAAGAAGAAGAAGAAGAAAAAGAAGAAATACAAGTAGAAGAAGAAGAAGAAGAAATACAAGTAGAAGAAGAAGAAGAAGAAGAAGAAGAAGAAGAAATACAAGTAGAAGAAGAAGAAGAAGAAGAAGAAGAAGAAGAAATACAAGTAGAAGAAGAAGAAGAAGAAGAAATACAAGTAGAAGAAGAAGAAGAAGAAGAAGAAGAAGAAGAAGAAGAAGAAGAAGAAGAAGAAATACAAGTAGAAGAAGAAGAAGAAGAAGAAGAAGAAGAAATACAAGTAGAAGAAGAAGAAGAAGAAGAAGAAGAAGAAGAAGAAATACAAGTAGAAGAAGAAGAAGAAGAAGAAATACAAGTAGAAGAAGAAGAAGAAGAAGAAGAAGAAATACAAGAAGAAGAAGAAGAAGAAATACAAGTAGAAGAAGAAGAAGAAGAAGAGGAAATACAAGAAGAAGAAGAAGAAATACAAGTAGAAGAAGAAGAAGAAGAAATACAAGTAGAAGAAGAAGAAGAAATACAAGTAGAAGAAGAAGAAGAAGAAGAAGAAGAAGAAATACAAGTAGAAGAAGAAGAAGAAGAAGAAATACAAGTAGAAGAAGAAGAAGAAGAAATACAAGTAGAAGAAGAAGAAGAAATACAAGTAGAAGAAGAAGAAGAAGAAATACAAGTAGAAGAAGAAGAAGAAGAAGAAGAAGAAATACAAGTAGAAGAAGAAGAAGAAGAAGAAATACAAGTAGAAGAAGAAGAAGAAGAAATACAAGTAGAAGAAGAAGAAGAAGAAGAAGAAGAAGAAATACAAGTAGAAGAAGAAGAAGAAGAAGAAATACAAGTAGAAGAAGAAGAAGAAGAAGAAGAAGAAGAAGAAATACAAGTAGAAGAAGAAGAAGAAATACAAGTAGAAGAAGAAGAAGAAGAAGAAGAAGAAGAAGAAGAAATACAAGTAGAAGAAGAAGAAGAAGAAGAAGAAGAAATACAAGTAGAAGAAGAAGAAGAAGAAATACAAGTAGAAGAAGAAGAAGAAGAAATACAAGTAGAAGAAGAAGAAGAAGAAATACAAGTAGAAGAAGAAGAAGAAGAAATACAAGTAGAAGAAGAAGAAGAAGAAGAAGAAGAAGAAATACAAGTAGAAGAAGAAGAAGAAGAAGAAGAAGAAATACAAGTAGAAGAAGAAGAAGAAGAAGAAGAAGAAGAAGAAGAAATACAAGTAGAAGAAGAAGAAGAAGAAGAAATACAAGTAGAAGAAGAAATACAACTAGAAGAAGAAGAAGAAGAAGAAGAAGAAATACAAGTAGAAGAAGAAGAAGAAGAAGAAGAAATACAAGTAGAAGAAGAAGAAGAAGAAGAAGAAATACAAGAAGAAGAAGAAGAAGAAGAAATACAAGTAGAAGAAGAAGAAGAAGAAGAAGAAATACAAGTAGAAGAAGAAGAAATACAAGTAGAAGAAGAAGAAGAAGAGGAAATACAAGAAGAAGAAGAAGAAATACAAGTAGAAGAAGAAGAAGAAGAAATACAAGTAGAAGAAGAAGAAGAAATACAAGTAGAAGAAGAAGAAGAAGAAGAAGAAGAAGAAGAAGAAGAAGAAGAAGAAATACAAGTAGAAGAAGAAGAAGAAGAAGAAATACAAGTAGAAGAAGAAGAAGAAATACAAGTAGAAGAAGAAGAAGAAATACAAGTAGAAGAAGAAGAAGAAGAAATACAAGTAGAAGAAGAAGAAGAAGAAGAAGAAATACAAGTAGAAGAAGAAGAAGAAGAAATACAAGTAGAAGAAGAAGAAGAAGAAATACAAGTAGAAGAAGAAGAAGAAGAAATACAAGTAGAAGAAGAAGAAGAAGAAATACAAGAAGAAGAAGACGAAGAAGAAGAAATACAAGTAGAAGAAGAAGAAGAAGAAAAAATACAAGTAGAAGAAGAAGAAGAAGAAATACAAGTAGAAGAAGAAGAAGAAGAAGAAATACAAGTAGAAGAAGAAGAAGAAGAAGAAGAAGAAATACAAGAAGAAGAAGAAGAAGAAGAAGAAGAAATACAAGTAGAAGAAGAAGAAGAAGAAGAGGAAATACAAGAAGAAGAAGAAGAAATACAAGTAGAAGAAGAAGAAGAAGAAATACAAGTAGAAGAAGAAGAAGAAATACAAGTAGAAGAAGAAGAAGAAGAAGAAGAAGAAGAAATACAAGTAGAAGAAGAAGAAGAAGAAGAAATACAAGTAGAAGAAGAAGAAGAAGAAATACAAGTAGAAGAAGAAGAAGAAATACAAGTAGAAGAAGAAGAAGAAGAAATACAAGTAGAAGAAGAAGAAGAAGAAGAAGAAGAAGAAATACAAGTAGAAGAAGAAGAAGAAGAAGAAATACAAGTAGAAGAAGAAGAAGAAGAAATACAAGTAGAAGAAGAAGAAGAAGAAGAAGAAGAAATACAAGTAGAAGAAGAAGAAGAAGAAGAAATACAAGTAGAAGAAGAAGAAGAAGAAGAAGAAGAAGAAGAAATACAAGTAGAAGAAGAAGAAGAAGAAGAAATACAAGTAGAAGAAGAAGAAGAAGAAGAAGAAGAAGAAATACAAGTAGAAGAAGAAGAAGAAGAAGAAGAAGAAATACAAGAAGAAGAAGAAGAAGAAGAAGAAGAAATACAAGTAGAAGAAGAAGAAGAAGAAGAGGAAATACAAGAAGAAGAAGAAGAAATACAAGTAGAAGAAGAAGAAGAAGAAATACAAGTAGAAGAAGAAGAAGAAATACAAGTAGATGAAGAAGAAGAAGAAGAAGAAATACAAGTAGAAGAAGAAGAAGAAGAAGAAGAAGAAGAAGAAGAAATACAAGTAGAAGAAGAAGAAGAAGAAATACAAGTAGAAGAAGAAGAAGAAGAAGAAGAAGAAGAAATACAAGTAGAAGAAGAAGAAGAAGAAGAAGAAGAAGAAATACAAGTAGAAGAAGAAGAAGAAGAAATACAAGTAGAAGAAGAAGAAGAAATACAAGTAGAAGAAGAAGAAGAAGAAGAAGAAGAAGAAGAAGAAGAAGAAGAAGAAGAAGAAATACAAGTAGAAGAAGAAGAAGAAGAAGAAGAAGAAATACAAGTAGAAGAAGAAGAAGAAGAAGAAGAAGAAGAAGAAGAAGAAGAAGAAATACAAGTAGAAGAAGAAGAAGAAGAAGAAGAAGAAGAAGAAATACAAGTAGAAGAAGAAGAAGAAATACAAGTAGAAGAAGAAGAAGAAGAAGAAGAAGAAGAAGAAGAAGAAGAAGAAGAAGAAGAAGAAATACAAGTAGAAGAAGAAGAAGAAGAAGAAGAAGAAGAAGAAATACAAGTAGAAGAAGAAGAAGAAGAAGAAGAAGAAATACAAGAAGAAGAAGAAGAAATACAAGTAGAAGAAGAAGAAGAAGAAATACAAGTAGAAGAAGAAGAAGAAGAAGAAATACAAGAAGAAGAAGAAGAAGAAGAAGAAGAAGAAGAAATACAAGTAGAAGAAGAAGAAGAAGAAATACAAGTAGAAGAAGAAGAAGAAGAGGAAATACAAGAAGAAGAAGAAGAAGAAGAAGAAGAAGAAATACAAGTAGAAGAAGAAGAAGAAGAAATACAAGTAGAAGAAGAAGAAGAATTACAAGTAGAAGAAGAAGAAGAAGAAATACAAGTAGAAGAAGAAGAAGAAGAAGAAGAAGAAGAAGAAGAAGAAGAAGAAATAGAAGAAGAAGAAGAAGAAGAAGAAGAAGAAGAAGAAATACAAGTAGAAGAAGAAGAAGAAGAAGAAATACAAGTAGAAGAAGAAGAAGAAAAAATACAAGTAGAAGAAGAAGAAGAAGAAGAAGAAGAAGAAGAAGAAGAAGAAGAAGAAGAAATACAAGTAGAAGAAGAAGAAGAAGAAGAAATACAAGTAGAAGAAGAAGAAGAAGAAATACAAGTAGAAGAAGAAGAAGAAGAAGAAATACAAGTAGAAGAAGAAGAAGAAGAAATACAAGTAGAAGAAGAAGAAGAAGAAGAAGAAATACAAGTAGAAGAAGAAGAAGAAGAAATACAAGTAGAAGAAGAAGAAGAAGAAATACAAGTAGAAGAAGAAGAAGAAGAAGAAGAAGAAGAAGAAATACAAGTAGAAGAAGAAGAAGAAGAAGAAGAAATACAAGTAGAAGAAGAAGAAGAAGAAAAACAAGTAGAAGAAGAAGAAGAAGAAATACAAGTAGAAGAAGAAGAAGAAGAAATACAAGTAGAAGAAGAAGAAGAAGAAATACAAGTAGAAGAAGAAGAAGAAATACAAGTAGAAGAAGAAGAGAATAAATACAAGTAGAAGAAGAAGTAGAAGAAGAAGAAGAAGAAGAAGAAATACAAGTAGAAGAAGAAGAAGAAGAAGAAATACAAGTAGAAGAAGAAGAAGAAGAAATACAAGTAGAAGAAGAAGAAGAAGAAGAAGAAGAAGAAGAAATACAAGTAGAAGAAGAAGAAGAAGAAGAAATACAAGTAGAAGAAGAAGAAGAAATACAAGTAGAAGAAGAAGAAGAAGAAATACAAGTAGAAGAAGAAGAAGAAGAAGAAGAAATACAAGTAGAAGAAGAAGAAGAAGAAGAAGAAAAATACAAGTAGAAGAAGAAGAAGAAGAAATACAAGTAGAAGAAGAAGAAGAAGAAGAAATACAAGTAGAAGAAGAAGAAGAAATACAAGTAGAAGAAGAAGAAGAAGAAGAAGAAGAAGAAGAAGAAGAAGAAGAAGAAGAAGAAGAAGAAGAAATACAAGTAGAAGAAGAAGAAGAAGAAGAAATACAAGTAGAAGAAGAAGAAATACAAGTAGAAGAAGAAGAAGAAGAAGAAGAAATACAAGTAGAAGAAGAGGAAGAAGAAGAAGAAGAAGAAATACAAGTAGAAGAAGAAGAAGAAGAAGAAGAAATACAAGTAGAAGAAGAAGAAGAAGAAATACAAGTAGAAGAAGAAGAACAAGAAGAAGAAGAAGAAATACAAGTAGAAGAAGAAGAAGAAGAAATACAAGTAGAAGAAGAAGAAGAAATACAAGTAGAAGAAGAAGAAGAAGAAGAAATACAAGTAGAAGAAGAAGAAGAAGAAGAAGAAATACAAGTAGAAGAAGAAGAAGAAATACAAGTAGAAGAAGAAAAGAAGAAGAAGAAATACAAGTAGAAGAAGAAGAAGAAATACAAGTAGTAGAAGAAGAAGAAGAAGAAGAAATACAAGTAGAAGAAGAAGAAGAAGAAGAAGAAGAAATACAAGTAGAAGAAGAAGAAGAAGATGAAGAAGAAGAAGAAGAAATACAAGTAGAAGAAGAAGAAGAAGAAAAAGAAGAAATACAAGTAGAAGAAGAAGAAGAAGAAATACAAGTAGAAGAAGAAGAAGAAGAAGAAGAAGAAGAAGAAGAAGAAGAAGAAGAAATACAAGTAGAAGAAGAAGAAGAAGAAGAAGAAATACAAGTAGAAGAAGAAGAAGAAGAAGAAATACAAGTAGAAGAAGAAGAAGAAGAAGAAATACAAGTAGAAGAAGAAGAAGAAGAAATACAAGTAGAAGAAGAAGAAGAAGAAGAAGAAGAAGAAGAAATACAAGTAGAAGAAGAAGAAGAAGAAGAAATACAAGTAGAAGAAGAAGAAGAAGAAGAAATACAAGTAGAAGAAGAAGAAGAAGAAATACAAGTAGAAGAAGAAGAAGAAGAAGAAGAAGAAGAAGAAATACAAGTAGAAGAAGAAGAAGAAGAAGAAATACAAGTAGAAGAAGAAGAAGAAATACAAGTAGAAGAAGAAGAAGAAGAAATACAAGTAGAAGAAGAAGAAGAAGAAGAAGAAATACAAGTAGAAGAAGAAGAAGAAGAAGAAGAAAAAATACAAGTAGAAGAAGAAGAAGAAGAAATACAAGTAGAAGAAGAAGAAGAAGAAGAAATACAAGTAGAAGAAGAAGAAGAAATACAAGTAGAAGAAGAAGAAGAAGAAGAAGAAGAAGAAGAAGAAGAAGAAGAAGAAGAAGAAGAAGAAGAAATACAAGTAGAAGAAGAAGAAGAAGAAGAAATACAAGTAGAAGAAGAAGAAATACAAGTAGAAGAAGAAGAAGAAGAAGAAGAAATACAAGTAGAAGAAGAGGAAGAAGAAGAAGAAGAAGAAATACAAGTAGAAGAAGAAGAAGAAGAAGAAGAAATACAAGTAGAAGAAGAAGAAGAAGAAATACAAGTAGAAGAAGAAGAAGAAGAAGAAGAAGAAATACAAGTAGAAGAAGAAGAAGAAGAAATACAAGTAGAAGAAGAAGAAGAGAATACAAGTAGAAGAAGAAGAAGAAGAAGAAATACAAGTAGAAGAAGAAGAAGAAGAAGAAGAAATACAAGTAGAAGAAGAAGAAGAAATACAAGTAGAAGAAGAAAAGAAGAAGAAGAAATACAAGTAGAAGAAGAAGAAGAAATACAAGTAGTAGAAGAAGAAGAAGAAGAAGAAATACAAGTAGAAGAAGAAGAAGAAGAAGAAGACAAGTACAAGTAGAAGAAGAAGAAGAAAGAAGAAGAAGAAGAAATACAAGTAGAAGAAGAAGAAGAAGAAGAAGAAATACAAGTAGAAGAAGAAGAAGAAGAAATACAAGTAGAAGAAGAAGAAGAAGAAGAAGAAGAAGAAGAAGAAGAAATACAAGTAGAAGAAGAAGAAGAAGAAGAAGAAATACAAGTAGAAGAAGAAGAAGAAGAAGAAATACAAGTAGAAGAAGAAGAAGAAGAAGAAGAAGAAGAAGAAGAAGAAGAAATACAAGTAGAAGAAGAAGAAGAAGAAGAAGAAGAAATACAAGTAGAAGAAGAAGAAGAAGAAGAAGAAGAAGAAGAAGAAGAAATACAAGTAGAAGAAGAAGAAGAAGAAGAAATACAAGTAGAAGAAGAAGAAGAAGAAGAAGAAGAAATACAAGAAGAAGAAGAAGAAGAAGAAGAAGAAGAAATACAAGTAGAAGAAGAAGAAGAAGAAGAGGAAATACAAGAAGAAGAAGAAGAAATACAAGTAGAAGAAGAAGAAGAAGAAATACAAGTAGAAGAAGAAGAAGAAATACAAGTAGAAGAAGAAGAAGAAGAAGAAGAAGAAGAAGAAATACAAGTAGAAGAAGAAGAAGAAGAAGAAATACAAGTAGAAGAAGAAGAAGAAGAAATACAAGTAGAAGAAGAAGAAGAAATACAAGTAGAAGAAGAAGAAGAAGAAATACAAGTAGAAGAAGAAGAAGAAGAAGAAGAAGAAATACAAGTAGAAGAAGAAGAAGAAGAAGAAATACAAGTAGAAGAAGAAGAAGAAGAAATACAAGTAGAAGAAGAAGAAGAAGAAGAAGAAGAAATACAAGTAGAAGAAGAAGAAGAAGAAGAAATACAAGTAGAAGAAGAAGAAGAAGAAGAAGAAGAAGAAATACAAGTAGAAGAAGAAGAAGAAGAAGAAATACAAGTAGAAGAAGAAGAAGAAGAAGAAGAAGAAATACAAGTAGAAGAAGAAGAAGAAGAAGAAGAAGAAATACAAGTAGAAGAAGAAGAAGAAGAAGAAGAGAAATACAAGTAGAAGAAGAAGAAGAAGAATACAAGTAGAAGAAGAAGAAGAAGAAAAAAATAGAAGAAGAAGAAGAAGAAGAAGAAATACAAGTAGAAGAAGAAGAAGA
>NW_027223053.1:0-5000 GCF_043380555.1 Nothobranchius furzeri | reverse complement strand
AGAAGGAGAAGAAGAAGAAGAAATACAAGTAGAAGAAGAAGAAGAAATACAAGTAGTAGAAGAAGAAGAAGAAGAAGAAGAAGAAGAAGAAGAAGAAGAAATACAAGTAGAAGAAGAAGAAATACAAGTAGAAGAAGAAGAAGAAGAAGAAGAAGAAGAAGAAGAAGAAATACAAGTAGAAGAAGAAAAAGAAGAAATACAAGTAGAAGAAGAAAAAGAAGAAATACAAGTAGAAGAAGAAGAAGAAGAAATACAAGTAGAAGAAGAAGAAGAAGAAATACAAGTAGAAGAAGAAGAAGAAATACAAGTAGAAGAATAAGAAGAAGAAATACAAGTAGAAGAAGAAGAAGAAGAAATACAAGTAGAAGAAGAAGAAGAAGAAGAAGAAATACAAGTAGAAGAAGAAGAAGAAGAAGAAATACAAGTAGAAGAAGAAGAAGAAGAAATACAAGTAGAAGAAGAAGAAGAAGAAGAAGAAGAAATACAAGTAGTAGAAAAAGAAGAAGAAGAAGAAATACAAGTAGAAGAAGAAAAAGAAGAAGAAGAAGAAGAAATACAAGAAGAAGAAGAAGAAGAAGAAGAAGAAGAAGAAATACAAGTAGAAGAAGAAGAAGAAGAAATACAAGTAGAAGAAGAAGAAGAAGAAGAAATACAAGAAGAAGAAGAAGAAGAAATACAAGTAGAAGAAGAAGAAGAAGAAATACAAGTAGAAGAAGAAGAAGAGGAAATACAAGAAGAAGAAGAAGAAGAAATACAAGTAGAAGAAGAAGAAGAAATACAAGTAGAAGAAGAAGAAGAAATACAAGTAGAAGAAGAAGAAGAAGAAATACAAGTAGAAGAAGAAGAAGAAGAAGAAGAAATACAAGTAGAAGAAGAAGAAGAAGAAGAAGAAATACAAGTAGAAAAAGAAGAAGAAGAAATACAAGTAGAAGAAGAAGCAGAAATACAAGTAGAAGAAGAAGAAGAAGAAATACAAGTAGAAGAAGAAGAAGAAGAAGAAGAAGAAGAAGAAGAAGAAGAAATACAAGTAGAAGAAGAAGAAGAAGAAGAAGAAGAAATACAAGTAGAAGAAGAAGAAGAAGAAGAAGAAGAAGAAGAAGAAGAAGAAGAAGAAATACAAGTAGAAGAAGAAGAAGAAGAAGAAATACAAGTAGTAGAAGAAGAAGAAGAAATACAAGTAGAAGAAGAAGAAGAAGAAGAAGAAATACAAGTAGAAGAAGAAGAAGAAGAGGAAGAAGAAGAAGAAGAAAAAGAAGAAATACAAGTAGAAGACGAAGAAGAAGAAGAAGAAGAAGAAGAAATACAAGTAGAAGAAGAAGAAGAAGAAATACAAGTAGTAGAAGAAGAAGAAGAAGAAGAAGAAGAAGAAATACAAGTAGAAGAAGAAGAAATACAAGTAGAAGAAGAAGAAGAAATACAAGTAGAAGAAGAAGAAGAAGAAATACAAGTAGAAGAAGAAGAATAAGAAATACAAGTAGAAGAAGAAGAAGAAGAAGAAGAAGAAGAAGAAGAAGAAGAAGAAGAAATACAAGTAGAAGAAGAAGAAGAAGAAGAAGAAGAAATACAAGTAGAAGAAGAAGAAGAAGAAATACAAGTAGAAGAAGAAGAAGAAGAAATACAAGTAGAAGAAGAAGAAGAAGAAGAAGAAATACAAGTAGAAGAAGAAGAAGAAGAAGAAGTAGAAGAAGAAGAAGAAGAAGAAGAAGAAATACAAGTAGAAGAAGAAGAAGAAGAAGAAGAAGAAATACAAGTAGAAGAAGAAGAAGAAGAAATACAAGTAGAAGAAGAAGAAGAAGAAGAAGAAGAAGAAGAAATACAAAAAGAAGAAGAAGAAGAAGAAGAAGAAATACAAGTAGAAGAAGAAGAAGAAGAAATACAAGTAGAAGAAGAAGAAGAAGAAGAAGAAGAAATACAAGTAGAAGAAGAAGAAGAAATACAAGTAGAAGAAGAAGAAGAAGAAGAAATACAAGTAGAAGAAGAAGAAGAAATACAAGTAGTAGAAGAAGAAGAAGAAGAAGAAGAAGAAATACAAGTAGAAGAAGAAGAAGAAGAAGAAATACAAGTAGAAGAAGAAGAAGAAGAAGAAATACAAGTAGAAGAAGAAGAAGAAGAAATACAAGTAGAAGAAGAAGAAGAAGAAATACAAGTAGAAGAAGAAGAAGAAGAAGAAGAAATACAAGTAGAAGAAGAAGAAGAAGAAGAAGAAGAAGAAATACAAGTAGAAGAAGAAGAAGAAGAAATACAAGTAGAAGAAGAAGAAGAAGAAGAAGAAGAAGAAGAAATACAAGTAGAAGAAGAAGAAGAAGAAATACAAGTAGAAGAAGAAGAAGAAATACAAGTAGAAGAAGAAGAAGAAGAAGAAGAAATACAAGTAGAAGAAGAAGAAGAAGAAGTAGAAGAAGAAGAAGAAGAAGAAATACAAGTAGAAGAAGAAGAAGAAGAAGAAGAAATACAAGTAGAAGAAGAAGAAGAAGAAATACAAGTAGAAGAAGAAGAAGAAGAAGAAGAAGAAGAAGAAGAAGAAGAAGAAGAAATACAAGAAGAAGAAGAAGAAGAAGAAATACAAGTAGAAGAAGAAGAAGAAGAAATACAAGTAGAAGAAGAAGAAGAAGAAGAAGAAGAAGAAGAAGAAGAAGATACAAGTAGAAGAAGAAGAAGAAATACAAGTAGAAGAAGAAGAAGAAGAAGAAGAAGAAATACAAGTAGAAGAAGAAGAAGAAATACAAGTAGTAGAAGAAGAAGAAGAAGAAGAAGAAGAAGAAGAAGAAGAAATACAAGTAGAAGAAGAAGAAGAAGAAGAAGAAGAAGAAGAAATACAAGTAGAAGAAGAAGAAGAAGAAATACAAGTAGAAGAAGAAGAAGAAGAAGAAATACAAGTAGAAGAAGAAGAAGAAGAAGAAGAAATACAAGTAGAAGAAGAAGAAGAAGAAGAAGAAGAAGAAATACAAGTAGAAGAAGAAGAAGAAGAAGAAGAAATACAAGTAGAAGAAGAAGAAGAAGAAGAAGAAGAAGAAGAAATACAAGTAGAAGAAGAAGAAGAAGAAATACAAGTAGAAGAAGAAGAAGAAGAAATACAAGTAGAAGAAGAAGAAGAAGAAGAAATACAAGTAGAAGAAGAAGAAGAAGAAGAAGAAGAAGAAGAAATACAAGTAGAAGAAGAAGAAGAAGAAGAAATACAAGTAGAAGAAGAAGAAATACAAGTAGAAGAAGAAGAAGAAGAAATACAAGTAGAAGAAGAAGAAGAAGAAATACAAATAGAAGAAGAAGAAGAAGAAATACAAGTAGAAGAAGAAGAAGAAGAAATACAAGTAGAAGAAGAAGAAGAAGAAATACAAGTAGAAGAAGAAGAAGAAGAAGAAGAAGAAATACAAGTAGAAGAAGAAGAAGAAGAAGAAGAAATACAAGTAGAAGAAGAAGAACAAGAAATACAAGTAGAAGAAGAAGAAGAAGAAATACAAGTAGAAGAAGAAGAAGATGAAGAAGAAGAAGAAGAAATACAAGTAGAAGAAGAAGAAGATGAAGAAGAAGAAATACAAGTAGAAGAAGAAGAAGAAGAAGAAGAAGAAGAAGAAATACAAGTAGAAGAAGAAGAAGAAGAAGAAATACAAGTAGAAGAAGAAGAAGAAGAAGAAGAAGAAGAAGAAATACAAGTAGAAGAAGAAGAAGAAGAAGAAGAAGAAGAAGAAGAAAAAATACAAGTAGAAGAAGAAGAAGAAGAAATACAAGTAGAAGAAGAAGAAGAAGAAGAAGAAATACAAGTAGAAGAAGAAGAAGAAATACAAGTAGAAGAAGAAGAAGAAGAAGAAGAAGAAATACAAGTAGAAGAAGAAGAAGAAGAAGAAATACAAGTAGAAGAAGAAGAAGAAATACAAGTAGAAGAAGAAGAAGAAGAAGAAGAAGAAGAAGAAGAAGAAGAAGAAATACAAGTAGAAGAAGAAGAAGAAGAAGAAGAAGAAGAAATACAAGTAGAAGAAGAAGAAGAAGAAGAAGAAGAAGAAATACAAGTAGAAGAAGAAGAAGAAGAAGAAGAAGAAGAAGAAGAAGAAGAAGAAGAAGAAATACAAGTAGAAGAAGAAGAAGAAGAAATACAAGTAGAAGAAGAAGAAGAAGAAGAAGAAGAAGAAGAAGAAATACAAGTAGAAGAAGAAGAAGAAGAAGAAGAAGAAGAAATACAAGTAGAAGAAGAAGAAGAAATACAAGTAGAAGAAGAAGAAGAAGAAATACAAGTAGAAGAATAAGAAGAAGAAGAAATACAAGTAGAAGAAGAAGAAGAAGAAATACAAGAAGAAGAAGAAGAAGAAGAAGAAGAAGAAGAAGATGAAGAAATACAAGTAGAAGAAGAAGAAGAAGAAATACAAGTAGAAGAAGAAGAAGAAGAAGAAGAAGAAGAAATACAAGTAGAAGAAGAAGAAGAAGAAGAAGAAATACAAGTAGAAGAAGAAGAAGAAGAAGAAATACAAGTAGAAGAAGAAGAAGAAGAAATACAAGTAGAAGAAGAAGAAGAAGAAGAAGAAATACAAGTAGAAGAAGAAGAAGAAGAAGAAGAAATACAAGTAGAAGAAGAAGAAGAAGAAGAAGAAGAAGAAGAAATACAAGTAGAAGAAGAAGAAGAAATATAAGTAGAAGAAGAAGAAGAAGAAGAAATACAAGTAGAAGAAGAAGAAGAAGAAGAAGAAGAAGAAGAAGAAGAAGAAGAAGAAGAAGAAGAAGAAGAAGAAGAAGAAGAAGAAGAAGAAGAAGAAGAAGAAGAAGAAGAAGAAGAAGAAGAAGAAGAAGAAGAAGAAGAAATACTTGGGCCTCTCTCCTGGAGGCGCTCAGTCAGACCCAGTGTTGACATGTGACAAGACGCTCCTCTGGGCACGTCTTACTTGGGCCTCTCTCCTGGAGGCGCTCAGTCAGACCCAGAGGAGACATGTGGCAAGACGCTCCTCGGGGCGCGTCTTGCTTGGGCCTCTCTCCTAGGGAGGCGATCAGTCAGACCCAGTGTTGACATGTGTCAA